>NC_060139.1:935920803-936113303 GCF_021461385.2 Schistocerca piceifrons | reverse complement strand
GTTTTCTGGCATTACCTCTCAGCCTGGACAATACAGTGGCTGACGGCCTTCACTTAATGACCAAGAGCAGCGGCATTTAGATAGACTTGTCAGTGCTAACAGACCAACAACACTGAGTGAAATAATCGCACAAATCAATGTGGGACATATGACAAACATATTCGTTAGGACAGTGTGGCAATATTTGGTGTTAATGGGCTATGCAGCAGACAAACAATGTGAATGCCATTGTTAACATCATGACAGTGCCCACAGAGCCTCTCCTTGTGACTATATTGGTTGGACGCTAGACAACTGGGAAACTGTGGTCTGGTCAGGTGAGTCTCAATTTCAGGAGGTAACAGATGATGGTAGGGTTTTGAGTGTGGCACACACTACACAAAGCCATTGACCCAAGTAGTCGACAAGGCACTGTGAGTTGGTGTTGGCTTCATAATAGTGTGGGCTGTCTTTACGAGGGTGGTGCCATAAGTACCTGGCCTGCCTGAGAGATGGCAGTTATTGTTGAAAAATATCTCTCGGTTAGAAAGTATACGATCTATGAAGCATATGTTTTAAGTTTGAAGATGCCACATTGTTTAGTATTTGTTTCGCAGCCATCAATAGTGAACGTTGTGAGTGAACTTGTGAAAATGGAGAAAATTGGTCATTGTTACGTGACACAAATTTTTTTTTATTTTTTTAAGGCCTCAGCACAACTAAAATTAAAGCTGAGCTAGACTCTACTTTGGGAGAGTCTGCTCCTTCGTTGTCAATAGTAAAATATTGGGTAGCTGAGTTTAGACGAGGCCATACAAGCTGCCAAGACGAGCATCACATTGGTCGACCAAATGAGGTGATGACTCCAGAAATGGTGAAGAAAATCCACAAAGTGGTACTGGATGATCGTCGACTAAAAGTGCATGAGTTAGTAGACATAGTAGGCATTTCAAAAGTGCATTACATCGCATATTATCTGAAAATTTGGACATGATTAAATTGTGTGCAAGGCTCGTGCCACGTTTGCTCATACTCTAGCAAAAACAGTGTCGTGAAGATGTTTCCATTGAGTGTTTAGTGAAGTTTTACTGGAACAAAGCTGATTTTTTGTGCCATTTCATAACAATGGATGAAACATGGGTCCACCACTTCACTCCCGAGACAAAAGAACAATCAAAACAATGGACACAAATTGGAGAATTGACTCCAAAGAAGGTGAAAACGATTTCATCTGCTGGCAAGGTCATGGCGTCGGTTTTTTGGGATGCGTGTGGGATAATTTTCATTGACAAAAGAACAATCAAAACAATGGACACAAATTGGAGAATTGACTCCAAAGAAGGTGAAAACAATTTCATCTGCTGGCAAGGTCATGGCTTCGGTTTTTTGGGATGCGTGTGGGATAATTTTCATTGACTATCTTGAAAAAGGAAAAACTATCAATGGCAAGTATTATGTGAACTTATTGCAACGTTTGGGCAAAGAAATCAAGCCATTATTGCAATGGCCAAAATTAATGAATTAAAGTTTGAACTGCTACCTCATGCACTCTATTCACCAGATTTAGCCCACTCAGATTATTTTCTGTTCCAAACTTGAAAAAATGGCTTGGTGGTTGAAGATTTTCAACAAATGAAGACATGACGTCAGCAGTTAATGCCTATTTTGAGGAGTTAGACAGTTCTCATTATAAAAAGGGTATCAAACTTATTGAACATCACTAGGAAAAGTGTATAGAGCTGAAAGGAGATTATGCTGAAAAATAAATACATTTTTTTCCAAAATAGTTGGGTTGGATACTTGAGGAACCACCCTCGTACATGGAATGGACTGTGTCCTCTGGTCCAAGTGAACCGATCATTGACTGGAAATGGTTAGTTTCGGCTACTTTGAAGATGACTCACAGCCATTCATGGACTTCAAGTTCCCAAACAACAATGGAATTTTTATGGATGATAGTGTGCCATGCCACTGGGCCACAACTGTTCGCAATTGTTTTGAAGAACATTCTGGGCAACATGACCAAATTATTTGGCCACCCAGATCGCCCAACATGAATCCCATCGAGCATTTATGAGACATAATTGAGAGTTCAGTTCATGCACAAAATCCTGCCTTGACAACACTTTGGCAATTATGGACAGCTATAGAGACAACATGGCTGAATATTTCTGCACAGTACTTTCTACAACTTGAGTCTATCTCACATCAGCTTGCTGCACTATACTGGGCAACAGTAGGTCTGACATGATTTTGAGAAGCATCCCATGACTTTTGTCACCGTAATGTATACAGTCCTTCCATCCTAGGAATCGAGAATCTCAACAAAATATTTTTTATGTGATATAATCAAAATTTTACAAGTTTCAGATTTTTTACTGTACTTGTACTGTGAAAGCTTTCTTCTTGTCGAATTTCATGGTTGTAGGTCAATGGGAAGCACCCTACACATTTTGATGAGTAAGTTTTTGAGGGTCAAAATATGTTATATAAATGCTCGTGTCTTTTGATTGCATTGACTTAGAAGCTTACAATTTGTATGCCGTCAAGGGACCATAGACCTTAGCATGTGAAATAAATTTAAACTTGATAAATCTGCCCATTCCTAAGAAAAAGGGTTCTTAACAGTTGGACAGCCAGACAGGTTGACAGACAATAAAGTGATCCTGTAAGGGTTACCTTCTTACAGACTGAGGCAGAGAACCCTAAAAATCATTGGAAACCTAGCAGTTATACCCCATGATAATAGAACGTTATTAAATGTGATACTGGGAAGTCCTAGGTGGAATACAGGCATTGGAAAGAGTAAAGATAACCAGGCCTCGTATAGCTGATGAGCTGTTGAGCAATAGGCAGGCACAGAAGCAACATTTGGAAATCATAGTTTAACTTTTGGACATTGTTCTTCTTCACAGCTAACACACACACACACACACACACACACACACACACACACACACACACATGTGTGCACACACTGTACTGTGAAGGACATTGACTGAAAGCTAAGTTACAAATCCTGTTTAGTTACCAGCCTAATGCTTAACACCTGACTCAGTTATAACTTGTGTTGTTAAACTTAATATTTCCATTGACATTATTATCAAAAGGATAGACTGCTACACACCATATAGCGCAGATGTTGGATTGCAAATAGGCACTGCAAAAAGACTGTCAAACAAGGCAGATTTTAGCTAAAAAGGCCTTCTTCCAAATTAGACAACATACGCACACTCACGCAAATGCGACTCACACACATGTGACCACTGTCTGGCTGCCGAGGCCAGACTGCGAGTAGCTGCGGTTGATGGGAGAAGCAGTCGGTGTGGTGATGGTAAGGAGGAGACTGGGTCAGGAGGGAGGGGGGGAGTATAGGGTAGGGTAAAGTGCTGCTTGTGGGAACATACAGGGATGAGGGGAAGAGAGGGTAGGGAACAGAGAGCTGTGTAGTGTTGGAGAGGTAACAGGAAAGGGGATAGGTGGTTGAAGGACAATGGCTAATGGGTTTTGACCAGGAGGGTTACGGGAATGTAGGATATATTGCAGGGAGAGTTCTTAGGCACTTCTTAAAATGAAGAACATTGTGTTGGGCAGCATGCTCAGCAACTGAGTGTTCCAGTTATTTCTTGGCCACAGTTTGTCAGTGGCCCTTCATGCTGACAGACAGCTTGTTGATTGTCATGCTCACTTAGAATACAGCACAGTGGTTGCAGCTTAGCATGACTGTTTTCACAGGTAGCCTTGCCTCTGATGGGATAGATGATGCTTGTGACCAGACTGGAGCACGTGGTAGTGGGAGCATGTTTGGGACAGGTCTTGCATCTAAGTCTATTAGAGGGATATCTGCCGTGAGGCAAGTGGTTAGGAGCAGACGTTTATTACAACCTCCGTAGGCCTCAGTGAGACCCTTGGTGTATTTCAAGGAGGACTGCTTGTCACTACAGATGCGATGGCCACGGGTGCCTAGACTGTATGAAAGGGACTTCTTGGTATGGAATGGGTGGCAGCTGTCGAAGTGGAGGTATTGCTGGTGGTTGGTATGTTTGATATGGGCAGAGGTACTTATCCAGCCACCATGTCGGTGGACATCAACAACGAAGAAGGTGGCATGTCGGGTTGAGGTGGACCAGGTGAAGTAAATTAGGTAGAAGGTGTTGAGGTACTGGAGGAATGTCAATGTCATGTGCTCACCCTCAATCCAGATCACAAAGATGTCATTAGTGAATCTGAACCAGGTGAGGTGTTTGGGATTCTGGGTGGTTAGAAAAGATTCCTCTAGATGGCTCATGGATAGGTTGGAATAGGATGGTGCCATATGGCTCCCCATTGCTGGACCCTGGATTTGTTTGTAGGTGATGCTTTTAAAGGAGAAGTAACTGTGAGTTAGGATGTAGTTGGTCACAGTGACCGAGAAGGAAGTTGTAGGTTTGGGATCCATCGGATGGTGGAAAAGGTCGTGTTCGATAGTGGCAAGGCCATGGGCAGTAGGGATGTTAGTGTAAAGGAAAGTGGCATCAATAGTGATAAACAGGGCACTGTGTAGTAAAGGAACTGGAACTGTGGAGAGTTGGTGGAGGAAATGGTTGGTATCTTTTATGTAGGAGGGTAGGTTGTAGGTAATAGGCTACAAAAGTAGTGATTCTATTAGTGGGGGAGCATTAACTAGCCACAAGGGAGCATCCTGGCTGGTTGGATTTAGGGACTTTAGGAAGCATGGAGTGCAGGAGTGGTAGGGGTGATGCAATGATCGCAGCAGAGCTGCACCTGCCACCAAGACATTACTCTTCTCTCTCTCTCCACTTGTACTCTCCTGCCCCTCCACCTTCCCTGCTACACTCCCAATTGCTGCTGTTGTTCATCGCTACAGTGTCAGTCCAATTAGAGTGGCCAGAGATAACAGTCATTTATGTGTGAGGTGTGCCTGCTTACTTTCCTGAATAATGCTTTGGTCGTGCATGTTGGGGGACATTTATTATTTCAGGGTGTATACGACCCGGGAGATCCGAGAAAAATCCAGGAATTTTTTCATCCGGGAAAAACCCGTGAATTTTTTAGAATTCTGGGAATATTTCATTGTCATTTTGACTGATAAGAGTACTGTAACAATACTGTAACAAAGGATATTACTGTATCTCACTGCTACAGAATAATACTGCATCAATAAAACATGAACAAGATAAAAAAAATCTTAAGTTGCAAAGGAAATCAGCCATATACAACAACAAAACACTGTGCTCATGCAAGCGCCTGCCAACAGCAAAATGTGTCAAAGGCTTTAGGAAGACTATGCAATGCTTCATAACAACAAATTGCCTCCAATGAGCGTTATGTCACAACTGTTTACATTAGATTCGTTTGAGCAGTTGCAAGCAGGGTCGTGCGCGTGCACAGTTGAGTCGCATATGAGTAGTACCTTCTCCCACGTCTGGCTACAGAAGTGCGGCTGTTAGCTGTGTCAGCAGTAACAGCAAGCTGCCAGATTCATGCTAGAGCAACAGGCTCGGATCTAGGGGGCAAACTGGGGTATCTGCCCTGGGCAGCAGTTTCAGGAGGGGGGGAGGGGGGGGGTGAAATTCATATTCTTGAGGAAAAAAACTTATTTCACAAAGCGTCTAGCATCCTGCACATGTTGGTCTATCGATTATTCATATGAGAAAAATATATCTAAAAACAAAGATGATGAGACTTACCAAACAAAAGCACTGGCAGGTCGATAGACACACAAACATACACACAAAATTCAAGCTTTCACAACAAATGGTTGCTTCATCAGGAAAGAGGGAAGAAGAGGGAAAGATGAAAGGATGTGGGTTTTAAGGGAGAGGGTAAGGAGTCATTCCAATCCCGGGAGCGGAAAGACTTACCTTAGGGGGGAAAAAGGACAGGTATACACTCGCACACACACACACACACACACATATATCCATCCGCACATACACAGACACAAGCAGACGTTTGTAAAGGCCATATGATTTTGATATGCAGCCCTGTTGGTTTTTGAACATATTCTAAGTTGATTTCTGAATGAACCATAAGCTGATTTTTGAATGCTTGCACAGTTTACATGATGTGTCTGCCAGGGGAAACCCTGGCACATCAAGAAGTAAACATCTTTCCTGCAGACAAAAGGGGATGGGTCTACACGAGCTGAGCCAAATAAACCCGAATGCTGTTTTTTTATGTGGTTGATTGGGTATGCAAAATCACCATTGTTCTAATTATTAGTGAAATACATAGATTCAGACTAGAGTGGAAATAAATGACTAACAGTGATAACAGGTAAAACAGATTACGTATTATATTCTCGGTGTATCCAAGTATCCAAGAAGATCAAATTTTGACAGAAAATTTTTGGCCAGACTGCTATACTAGTAAGGGCCAGTTTTACAGTTCCTGGCTAGCAGCTGCTTAAGTTCTATTCTTGGAGTAGCATGGAAAACACATTGTATGGACACGTAATAACACCTAACCAGAGAATAAATGCAGAATAACTAAACTGGTGATTGTGTCAGGTTAGTGAAGTTAACTAGAGAATGAATTTTGACAATGGCAGAAATAGTTACAGAATTAGTGATGAAAAGATTGTTTATTAGAATAAGGGAGGAAAAGAAATAGGGACATCACAGAAATTATGGAAGAATATGTCGATTCCAAACTTATATAAAAATTTTGTACTACTGCTTTCCGATCTCATGCTTGAGAAGCTGGAGCATTTGAATGAAATGTGAAACTATTTCCTAACGAAAAGCTTTTTGCTTGTAGTAGGCCTAATAGGCATTTGATATTGGTACTTCATGAATTATATTCTGTTGTGTTATAAAAATGACCATTTGTGCCAAAACAGTGTCGTTTGTTTGGTGCGTGTTACAATTGCTGCGCTATTAGGCAGGTCTATTTCATTTTATCTAGCAGACAGTGACAAAATACACATAATCAGATTGAGAAACCACACCAGTCTTGGGTACTATTTGTATTAACAGCTTTTTCAGTATTAGACAGTGACATTTTGTTTTTTCATGCAGCAAAGTGTGTGACGATCTTTGATGAGGTAATAGATTCTTTCTCAGAAATAAAAGTGTGCCATGTAAAGCTGTAGCAAGATTAGAGAGGAAAAAATGCCAGGACTTAAGGATTGAAAAAATGTGTACTCTCTTGCTTGTCTCTTGTCACCTTTCTGACAGTCAAGTATTAATCGCCTTGCGGAACAGTGAAGTTATTTTTATCAGTTTGCTAAAGAAATTTGGCATTTATTAATCTTTTCTGCTAAGGCAGTCAGTTTATTTGAAATGAAGTGTTTAATACCACACTATTGGCTACTTTCAAGTGTTTGTTGCATTTCAAGTGTACATTTTCATCTTCTCGCACGTATGGCATTATGCCATAATAAAGAACCAAACATGATATAATACAGTACTGGTACTCCAAGAAAATGTACATCCAAATGTGGACATATGGATATGTACTTTAAGCTGAATTATGCATTTTAGTATGGTTCATGAAATTCTGGTGCTCTTGGAGTATCCTCTAATGTCTTGTTTCTTTTATGACATAAAGAAAGATCTTTAAATGTTTTACATGTACGAACATACACGCTTCCTATGTCATCGTAGCTGTGCAAGCGCTGTGATGCCTGTTGCCTGGTGCTCTCTGGCAACTGCTGAAATGAACCTATTTCTAACAGGTCGTTGGAAAATATTGCGAATGGTTTGAAAAGCGTTACTTTCAAACTAAATTTCCTTTTACTCAAAACGAACTATGTGCAAGATGTAAAATGAATTTCTTAAATCACAGAGCATTTGACTCTTATTTAAAAATCAGCTCTTTGGGGATGACCATTTAGAGAAATTTTAGGCCCAGAAGATCGTATATTTATGCCATCATTAAAAGTTTTACTGTCACATTTATGTTATGCACCTTAAAGTGTAACACGAGCAAAAGAGATCAACTTCATAAGTGAAAGCTTAGCTTCTCTTGCGGCTTATTAATCTTATTATGTGAAAGCTTTCTTTTTCTTGTAGCAACATTTTGTATATTAATTTCAACTGTTAACTCTTCCCATTTCTGTGTTCCCACTACTGAACAGTGATGTTGCTATTGGCTGATTACATCACGTGTTCTATGCTCTGAATATCCGCTGACATCGGGTGGCGAGATCACGTGACATGAGCTATGACAGGCTTACAAAAGCACATCGCAATCTCAATTTCAATGCTTCAGAACGTAACATGTAGTGTTTGGTGAAAATCGAATTTATGCTTTCGTAGTGTACATGTTCCTGCACGTCAAAGATCTTTCCAAAACATGTTTTTTTCCCTGAGTTTTGTTTTCTAAAGTGCCAGGAAATTCTACACCAGTGTATAAAACCATAACCATTCAAAGGATTGCTAAGTTTTACAGTTCCAAGAAAAAATATACTGTCACTTAACACAGAAAATATCTATTTTCACCTGGGAGAAAGTGTATTTTTAACCGGGAAACCTGGGAATTTTTTTCCTTGTCCACATATATATCCTGTATTTATTAACCTTATTAAGAATTTCATCCCATATATCTAATATATATTAGGTGGTTGAAAACAGTAAACAACATCTCAGTACGTAAGACACTCTGTTTAATATAAAGTTAATTGGTTCTGTAGTTTTACTGTACATAGATTGAAGAGGTCACCTCTAATTGCTTTCAGAGAGGTAAGCACATGCAGACTCAAGTGGTGGGGCAGTGTGCAATGTAACACAGGTGAACACAGCCATCACTCTGCTGATTCTGTCTGATCTTGCAGTTTGGGATCATGTGATACGGGCTGTGCAAACCTTCTTCATTGGGCACTGTGTGTTTCCTACGAAATGTCTGATTGGCATTTTGTTCTTAAAAGCCCTCCAGAAACCATTGTTGACATTTTGTGGATTCTCACACAAACTGTATCAAGACAGAATCTTCAGGAACATGTGTAGACTCTTCTTGACCTGGTTCCAAAATATTTAGAGGCTCTGACTGCAGCACATGGGGGCTTCAAACAGTGTTGTATTCTCAAATTCAAATGCCATGTACAGTTTTGCAGTCCTAATAATTTTTGTATTGTCACTAGTTAAATTATGGTATAAAGTTCACTTTAGTCACATGTACAAGAGACATATTCCAAAACTAAAGTCCAGTAACTGATATTTAATTAACTTGGTAGCCCTGAATGAAGCTTCACACATGCAGCATTGTCC
Source organism: Schistocerca piceifrons (assembly GCF_021461385.2). NCBI lineage: Eukaryota > Metazoa > Arthropoda > Insecta > Orthoptera > Acrididae > Schistocerca > Schistocerca piceifrons. Next base: position 936,104,112 of record NC_060139.1, on the reverse strand, counting down.
CTACCAACTCTTTAGGAAACTACTGCAGTGTTGATTTGATTCAGTAATCATTACCGCTGGGGTAGCTGCATGGTCTGAGGCGCCTTGCCTACGGTTCACAAGGCTCCCCCCTGTTGGAGGTTTGAGTCCTCCCTCGGGCATGGGTGTGTGTGTTGTCCTTAGCATAAGTTAGTTTAAGTTAGGTTAAGTAGTGTGTAAGCCTAGGATTGGATGACCTCAGCGGTTTGGTCCCATAGGAACTTATCACAAATTTCCAACAGTCATTTGCCAATCAGTGAGAGCAGATCACAATGGTTGGGACAATCATAAGACCCACCAGTTGTGAAGTGTGTAATGTGATTAGATTTTTGGTAGCAAAAGGATCTTCAGCTGTTGAAATACATCATAAGCTATATCTAGTGTATGGACTTGGAGTAAAGAAAGACAGATTAGTTTGAAAATGGTGTTGAGGATTTAAAAATGGGCACACAGATGTTCATGATGAACAGTGGGGTGGCAGGCCCATTATTCAGGCTTATGACATTGTGATCAAGTGAACCAAAAACTTCAAAGCAGTCAGCAATTGATGACTTGTGGTCTGGCTAACGAATTCCAAAATGTTGCTTGTCGTTGAACAGGTTGGCTATCAGAAAACTGTATGCGAGGTTGGTTCCTAAAATGCTCACTGATCAGCACAAAGCCGGCTGCGGTGGCCGAGTGGTTCTAGGCACTTCAGTCCGAAACCGCGCAACTGCTATGGTCACAGGTTTGAATCCTGCCTCGGACCTGGATTGTGTGATGTCCTTAGGTTAGTTAGGTTTAAGTAGCTGTAAGTTCTAGGGGACTGGTGACCTCAGATGTTAAGTCGCATAGTGCTCAAACCCATTTGAACCATTTGATCAGCACAAAGGGCAAAGAATGTGTAGTGCGTGACTGTTTTTGGAGTGTTGTAAAAAAGATGGAGATGATTTGCTTACCCACATTGTTACAGGTGATAAGACATGGATATCATACACCAGTCCAGAATCGAAACAACAATCAATGCAGTGGTGCCATTCAAGTTCAATCAAACAAAAAAGTTTAAACAATCTCCATTCTTGAATTGAAAAATAATGGATACTGTTTTTTTGGGATGAAAAGGTTATCTTGCCATCTGGCATAATCCTCCTCCATGACAATGCACCCCCTCACACTGCTGTCAAAACCAAGGAAAATATTCACAATGTCCGTTGTGAACTTTTTGAGCTGCTTTCGTACAGTCCTGACCTCACTCCAAGTGACTATTTTGTCTTCTTGCATTCGAAAAGGTGGCTGGGTGTACAACAGTTTCAAAATGATTATGAACACAAGATTTGAGTTACTAACTGGCTCAATTCCCAGGCAGCAGAGTCATTAAAGAAACTGGTACAGTATAAGCAGAAAGTATATAGATGTGAACAGTGATTATGTGGAAAAGCAAAGCAGTTGTGTAGTAAAATGTTACTCAATAAAAATCTTTTCTCATGAGCTCATTTTTGTTATGATCACACAAATCTTAGATTTGGAATATGCCTCATATTTATTACTGTTGCAATTTCACTGAATGTTTGTATACTTCATAAACTTTATCTTTTTCCAAATGACAGCTTGCATGCAATGATTTGTTGTGCTTTTGTGTGTGTTGAAGCTATTGGCTTAGTGTCAGCATTTCTGTGTTTTAACACATAGCTTGACTTCATAAAATACTTGGGAAGAAGGTTGATATAACTAGAAAAATGTGAATAGTCATTCAAAGCCATCTTTTAAATATTTTGGTAATGCTGTTTCCATGTACAGTGAATTTAGTTATGTTAGTATCTTCTGTGAGATAGGTAACTTGATGGTTCAGGAACCATTCTGTCGTTCAGTTTAAAATGACAGTTTTTATTCTATATTTAGGTTTAATAAATTTTTTTGACATCATACTTTCCATCATTTTTGTCCCTTAATACATATAAATGATTAAATTGAAGCTTGTACTTTTAGCACTATCATAATGTATAATGAATTATACAGAAAGGAAAACAGTTCTTTGGTGTTCATTTCAGACTGCGTCTCTTTCGCCATTTTGAACCATTCAGAATCCTGGTGTGCAGTGGTGATGGTTCAGTGGGCTGGGTGCTGTCAGAGATTGACCGTCTTGATATGCATGTGAGCACTTTACTTACAACTCATGTTTTAATATCGTGGCACTAAGGGAGAAAGAAGCTATGCACGGCTGCAATATATAATTCATCACATACTGGAAAATATTTTCATTGCTAATATTTTATGTTCATGCTTTTTCATTGTAATCTAATGTAAGTATAACTACTTGCAGCTAATCATCTTATTAACATAAATTTGAATGTTATGTGACTACCTCTCTAAAATGTGTAATATACCTAGAACTTGTATTTTTACTGTACTGTTCATGAGCATGACTGTTTATGAAACTTTATTTTTATCTAAGTTGCTTTGAGATATATACAAGGTGTCTAGAAAAGAATGCACTCTTTTCTTAAGAATGTTCTTGGGCCTTCTGAAATGATACTAGAATCCTTAACATACGAAAAGTAAGGTAGTATATCAAAGTTTTTTTACATATCTTACAAAGACTCAATATTGTCACCCATCATGACATGGCAAATATCTAGTCGATAGTCCATGTCCTTCCATACTTGGATCAACATGTCTCTTACAACAGCTCCCATGATCAATGGCATCATCATTGGTGATGAGGCTTGGTGTTACAAATGTGAACCTACCACAAAATGACATAGCATGGAAATTCACGTGAAGGGTTAACACTTTGATGACATAACTGACATTCAGGTCAGTGTGGTGACACAGGATTTGAACAACATCCCAAAACTGGACTTTTATGCCAATTTCACATGGTAATATGAACATTCTGTGCATTGTACTCAAGTGGGATGAGACTATGTAGAATACCTGAAGCATTACAATCACCATCTTAACTTTACTGTATTTTATTAATCAACTCTAGAAACTGTATGGACAGTTGGGGTATGTTGTAGCTTGATAGGTTCATTATTTTTAGTTGGATGAAGTGTGATCTATATGTTTCAAGTTTCTTTAAATTTCAAATAGCAGAGACAGCTTTTTTCTGCATCTTAAAGACTTACATGCTGAGGACTGAGTTCTTACCAGAAGATTAACCCATATCAAAATAATTAATGGAAGTATGCATAATATGTCTGAATCACTGTCGGCCTGTTTAAACTTTGGTTTATCACGTAGTACAGTATAGTTTATTTTTTTGTCCATAGATCATATTGTATGATGATATTAGATATGTCATGTTGCCAAATAATACAGAATAAGCAAATTTCTTAGAAATTTGTCATTCATACATAAAACAATTTTTTCATAATAATTATGTTTACAGATAAACAATAGTGTATACACAGGACAATATATACTAATAGCCTGTTAACTTTCACAACAGTCTTGCATATATAAGGAAGTCTACAAAGTTATGTGTTTGCCATCTGCTGAAAATACTACTGTATTTATACAAACTGAAAACTAACATTTTTGGATCATAAATGCAGAAAAATTTGGACATTTATACATAGTAAAAACTCATTTAAATCACATTTGCACCAAATACACTTACAAGGGAGTGGTCCAGTCTGAAATGTTAAAACCTACATGGAATTTTGTACATAGAATTCACCAAAGAAATGCATTGTGAAAATTTTAGCTGTTAAGACACACTGCAAGTACTTGTTAAAAAAATGTTGAAGGTGCTCATTTTTGCCAAGTGAAAACTGCTGATAATAGCAGTTTCTACAGCACTTCCTACCTAGTGTACAGCTTGACAAATTAGCCAAAACAGCCTTGACAAGAGAGCGTAGGGGAAAAATGCAGGCTGCACATATGTGAATTTTAAACAACTAAGCCATACCAAGAAGTTGTATATAATAAATTTTTTTGAAAAACTTGTGGGTCATATTGGTAGGTGAATTGTTTTGGATGTAGTATTTACAAAGGTGACTAGCAGAGGAAAATAAATTAAGGCCATGTTTGATGTTGCATTACAAACGACTTCCATCAATCAAGGCTTTAATTTGTAGAAGTGAAATATTGCTTACACATGCATTATTTTACAATAATGACTGTATCACATTTCTTATAATAATTTTGAATAATGTGAATTTACTAACACTGCAACAGTTCCTTGTTGTTTCCTTATAGATATCACAAAAATGCAAAGTGTCTATTGAAATGTGAAAACAGACATTCTCCTTACACCAGGAACATCTGATAAAAGATAAATTAATGCCTTCAGGCACAGAATTACTAGTTTTATGTAGACAAATTGGGGATGGATGCCGTTGTTTGGCATATCACACTTCAAAGCAGTCATAGTTGATAATATTCATAAAACGTGGTGACGCAGACTGATAATGCACAAATATCTCCAGTTTGAGAACACTGTTCCGATGATAAAACGGGAATGACAAAGTGTTATCAGATATTATATTGCCTAACAATTCCCTGAAAAATGTTTTTCATTGCCAAAAAAGTTACTTATCGGCATGTTCACCCACACTACTTATTCCAGTTGGAACCCCAGTTATATCAACAGTGTTTCTGAATAAAATGTTTTAAATTGTTCTTTCCCATTTTTCCTAATTTTAACACGTCCATTATAAGACTTTTGCAACTAAAGACTCCTTTCTTTTTAATTGTGGTCATAATTTGCCCTGGCATTCACAACAACAAATATAAAGGTAGAGGAACAGTAGACTACTAATAGTTATCACTGGCATTATAGTATATGAATGTGTCATAGGGTTCGTCATCTGCACAACTAGCTCTGTCTTTTTTTTCCTCTTCTTTTTACTCCCTCTCTCACTCCCCCCCCCCCCCCCCCCCCCTTCCCACCCAGGACTGAAATGATACAGTGCGATTTTCCTGCATTTCTTTCATGAAATTTGACTGATCAGCTTTGTACCCAGCGAATGTGGGAATAACAGGAAGCTTCGTATTCAAGCAAGCAAGCTACAAATTTCTCTATAGTACTGCCTGTTAAACGCTTGAATCAGCTTAATCAGGTCAAAGAAGCATGGAAACCAAAAATTTTCATCTCACCTGCAATTCGTAGATCTCCCACAGTAATGATGCAGTATCTCTTGTAAGCAGTTCTAAATCTTTCAAATACATATTGATGCATATTTTTTAGTACGTGTAAGTCTGTCTTCTATTTATACAGGCTACATCCATATTTCACAAAATGAAACCAGCTTTGCGCACTGCTTAATTTTAAGCATTTTCTCCCTCCTTCATTTAACCATAAATTCACAGCCTATTCTCTGTCACTCATGTCTCTTCATGTTTTCTTTGGGCTAGGTTATTTTTGTTCCAGACTCTTATTGGAACAATAATTGTCATTCAAATCACAACTCACAATTTGGAGAATCATCAAAGGCATGACATACTTCTTCTGAAGTTCCCACAGTTTCTAATGAAAGGTCGACATCATTCAGATGAAAGTCCAAGAAATTAACTAACAAATAACATGTATATAGGTCTTCAGGAGAATTAGGTGATTTCAACTGCATACCATGTTCTTCATATATTGCCTTTGCAAGACTGGGAACATTAATTGGAGTCTGCATTACTGAAACAGACAGATGCTATTAGCATGCTCATATGAAGAAAATACAATGAATATTAATTCAGTTTTATCTCCATTGTTAACATTTATCAAAATTCACTTTACAATTATGATTGGATTGTGTTGTGCTATCTGTTTACTGATGCACCATCAGTCAAGTACATCCGACTGCCATTTGTGTATGCACAGTATGCCATAGCCCTGTTAGTGGTATACATTTCTCCGGCTGCCTGGTGGGCTACAAATTTGTCAGTTTTCAATATTTTTTAAAAATACTTACAGTGTGTCTTTGCAGCTAAAATTTTAACTGTGTATTTCTTTCACTGTATTCTTCCTGTATAAAAAGTTTCAGGGCAGTTTTTGACATGTCTGACTGGACTATTCCTTGTTAGTATATATATTCTCTTCTGTACTTTCAGCATTACACTTTGTTTTACTTTTTCCTTTTTTCAAGAAATTTGTTTTCACTTGAAAAAAGAGTATTTTACTCTATTTCCAACTTCACTTTTACATTTGTCCTATGGCTTTGCGTGCAAGTACTACTGCACCTCATGCCGACACCCAGAGATTATATGGTCCTTCAATTTTCTTTTGAAACTGCTCAGCTCTTTTATGCTCTTTATGCTAAATGACAGGCTGTTATAAGCTTACTGCATTTGTAGGACCCCACCTCTCATTTTCAATCTTTTGACGACAATGTGGGAATTTTGCCTAATTCTTGTGTTGCAGTCATGAAAATCTCTATTTAAAGGGGCTGTACAATTTACCAATAAAAGAGGTATTGTCTTATATATGAACATGAAGAGTATAACAAGCTTTTGAAACCTTTGTTTTGAGAGGGATCATGTGACTGTCCCCTTTTAAATACACTCATGGAAATTGAAATAAGAACACCGTGAATTCATTGTCCCAGGAAGGGGAAACTTTATTGACACATTCCTGGGGTCAGATACATCACATGATCACACTGACAGAACCACAGGCACATAGACACAGGCAACAGAGCATGCACAATGTCGGCACTAGTACAGTGTATATCCACCTCTCGCAGCAATGCAGGCTGCTATTCTCCCATGCAGATGATCGTAGAGATGCTGGATGTAGTCCTGTGGAACGGCTTGTCATGCCATTTCCACCTGGCGCCTCAGTTGGACCAGCGTTTGTGCTGGACGTGCAGACCGTGTGAGACGACGCTTCATCCAGTCCCAAACATGCTCAATGGGGGACAGATCCGGAGATCTTGCTGGCCAGGGTAGTTGACTTACACCTTCTAGAGCACGTTGGGTGGCACGGGATACATGCGGATGTGCATTGTCCTGTTGGACCAGCAAGTTCCCTTGCCGGTCTAGGAATGGTAGAACGATGGGTTCGATGACGGTTTGGATGTACCGTGCACTATTCAGTGTCCCCTCGACGATCACCAGTGGTGTACGGCCAGTGTAGGAGATCGCTCCCCACACCATGATGCCGGGTGTTGGCCCTGTGTGCCTCGGTCGTATGCAGTCCTGATTGTGGCGCTCACCTGCACGGCGCCAAACACGCATAGGACCATCATTGGCACCAAGGCAGAAGCGACTCTCATCGCTGAAGACGACACGTCTCCATTCGTCCCTCCATTCACGCCTGGCGCGACACCACTGGAGGCGGGCTGCACGATGTTGGGACGTGAGCGGAAGACGGCCTAACGGTGTGCGGGACCGTAGCCCAGCTTCATGGAAACGGTTGCGAATGGTCCTCGCCGATACCCCAGGAGCAACAGTGTCCCTAATTTGCTGGGAAGTGGCGGTGCGGTCCCCTACGGCACTGCGTAGGATCCTACGGTCTTGGCGTGCATCCGTGCGTCGCTGCGGTCCGGTCCCAGGTCGACGGGCACGTGCACCTTCCGCCGACCACTGGCGACAACATCGATGTACTGTGGAGACCTCACGCCCCACATGTTGAGCAATTCGGCGGTATGTCCACCCGGCCTCCCACATGCCCACTATACGCCCTCGCTCAAAGTCCGTCAACTGCACATACGGTTCACGTCCACGCTGTCGCGGCATGCTTCCAGTGTTAAAGACTGCGATGGAGCTCCGTATGCCACGGCAAACTGGCTGACACTGACGGCGGCGGTGCACAAATGCTGCGCAGCTAGCGCCATTCAACGGCCAACACCGCGGTTCCTGGTGTGTCCGCTGTGCCGCGTGTGTGATCATTGCTTGTACAGCCCTCTCGCAGTGTCCGGAGCAAGTATGGTGGGTCTGACACACCGGTGTCAATGTGTTCTTTTTTCCATTTCCAGGAGTGTAATTTTTTACACGTATTCCTAGAACTTTAGATTCAGTAACTGAATTTGGTAATGTGTTGTCACTGTGTTCTTGTAAAAGTGAGGTAAAGTGGAAATTCATGGAAATGTTTTTTTTTTTTTAATTATTGTCTTCCTGTGTTGGAACCAGTGAGTAATCGGACTGTAATTAAAATGCTGGTGTCATATGAAATTTTTTTGCTTTAATCTAGTCAATTGCACAATTAGACTCCATACTTAATTGTCAGTTTATTGGTTAAATGTGTTGTTGTTATTGTAACGACATTTTCTCTGGAGTCATCATTCCTTAATATCATCATTTACTGCATGTGTTCTAGGTAAGAACTTATCCAGAGATTTGGTACCATTCCAACAATTTTTTGGGCTAATTTGTGGCTGAGACTGTCATGGTCAGTTATATCAAATGCTTTTGACAGATCTAGAAAAAATACCAGTAGCACTTTCTCTGTCATCCAGTGCTTTAAAAAGAGCTTCTAAATACTCATACACAGCTGTTTAGGTAGACTGGATTTGCTATATAGTACATGCTAATTTGGTGCTGATAATGAATTTTTTGTAATGTAGCTTTGAAGCCCACTACAGGAAGCTCTTTCAGTTATTTTTGAGAAAACAATGAGTTGAGATACTGAACAACAATTGTTTACGTTATCAGTGTCTCTTTTGTATGTAATAGAGGAGTTACATAAGGCTACTTTCTATTGAGTTGAATGTGTTTGCTATGTACATTAACGGTTTCATTAAATAATTAGAGAATTTTTTAAGCACAAAATCTGGCAGACGATCCACTCCACACAAATATTTGTTTTTGAGTTCCTTTATTATTAGTTCCCTGTTTGTGTGACCTCTTGAAGGGACATGGACTTCAGAGTATCATTTAAATAGTTTGGAAGGCACATAAGTCAACTGGCATAGTAATTTTGGATTAACTGACTTGCTATGTTACCAAAATACACCTTAAACGTAGGAACTATACTCCTTGAATCTGAGAGTCTGTTATTTTCTGTTACCAGAGAAATATTTTTTGATGCGGCTGCTCTATGCCAGTTTCTAATCTGACAACCTTCAACACAGTTTTTTCTTGTTTCATGACCTTGAAATTTTATCACTGCTGTTTTTTGGCTTCTTTTATCACCTTGTTAAATATTTTGTTACATTTTTTCAAATAATTTCTAAATTCTAGTGTAGTATTATTGGGTTTGCTGAAAGACTGGAAAAATATCTTCTTTATACTTGAGTAATGCTTTTTTATATCCAAAACTTATTTTTAACTATCTTAATCCTCCTCATTCTCATTGGAAGTCTATATGAAAATATTGCAGATGCACATTGTGGGAGCTATTGAAAATGCTATTTACTTCAGCTTTACTGAAGATATACTCCCATGTTTCCCTTGATAGTACAAAATTAAATACTCTGATGTTTTTATCACTGAACTCTCTCTGTTCAAATATTTTAGTTTTTGATCACCATTGTCTTTCACTGTTTAATTGATGGAAGCTGAGCTTCATGATCACTGTACCATATATTCCTAATGTTGCTGTTATAGTTAAAATCACAGTCTTATAAAAAAAGATTAACTACAAATTTACTTTCAGGAGTAATTCTACTTGGAAAGCTGATTGTTGGTATAGACCCAAGACTACCTAACTATATTTAACAACTCATGTCTGCGGTTTGGATCTCTGTCTGCATTTAAATCTCCACAGATAACCACACTCTGTCATAATTAATATTATTAAGCAGCCTTTTGGAATTTGTAGTTAATGTTTTCCAGAGTCATGGAGATCTATAAAATGTTGCAGCTGAGATATTAAACTCCACTAAATCAACTACAGTACACATAGTTAAAAGTCTTTGTCACTAACAAACTTTGATTTTTTTCTACTGCTGTAAATTTTAAGTAACACTGAAATAGCTGTTCTACCTCATTTGCTACCACTTCTGTGATAATAACTGCCAGGTTTGTATCCAGAAATCATAGTTGACACAATCTGGTCTTTGTCTAACCAGTGTTCAGTTGCACATAAAATATCAATGTTTAGTTCAAGATTCACTAATTTGAACTGTGGGAACTTATTTTCCAGAGACTGAATATTGTGGTGTATTAGTTTTAATGCTTTACAGTATTCATCTGGTGATGGCATCACTAATTTTAGTTGTTTATGGGGGAACACTTACTCTAAAAAACGTTTTTTCTTACATTTACTGTGATGGGTTAAGTCACCAGAAGATTTTATTTTTGTTAATGATTAATAAGAACCACCTCAGCAGCATTTTTTCACATTTATTGTTTTATAACCATTTTCATTTCTTTGAACATCTTCAGGTTGCCAGTTTTAGTCTTGTTCATTGACAGAGAAATGAAATCGGTAGTAATGCAAGTTAAACGATGAAACTATAGAATGTGTAGACTACACAAAATTTCTTGGTATGCATGTTGACAGTCAGTTAAAGTGGGAAGAACATATTAAAATACTTAGTAACAGAATCGCTACTGCATGCTATGCTCTTAGAATTCTGACTGCAGTGTGTGATACTACATGTGTCAGATCTGTATATTTTTTTTATATCCACTCTGTTATTACCTATGGAATAATATTTTGGGGAGTCAACTGTAAAAATATTCAAATAGTTTTCAAATTACAGAAAAGACCAATTCGTATAATAACCAGGGCTCACTGCCTCGAACATTTCCAAAAGCTGGAAATCCTAACTGTCCCCTGTGAATACATTTTTCAAAGTATTATGTATGTAAAAAAAAATGTTGACTGCCATGTTAAAAATTCTTTAGTACACAGCTATAAACTAGAAACCAATACAATGTGCACCTAAAGAGGAAAAATAAAGTTCAAACTCAGCAGAGCTTGTTGTACAATGCCGTTAAATTATATAATAAATTACCCCAAAATATAAAAGTTATTGACACAATTGGAAGGTTCAAAACAAAACTAAAATAATCTTTTATGAAATAAAAGTTATTACACAGTAATGGACTACCTGAATTAAAACACGTAGTATAATTAACCCCCCCCATGAACCATGGACCTTGCCGTTGGTGGGGAGGCTTGTGTGCCTCAGCGATACAGATGGCCGTACCGTTGGTGCAACCACAACAGAGGGGTATCTGTTGAGAGGCCAGACAAACATGTGGTTCCCGAAGAGGGGCAGCAGCCTTTTCAGTAGTTGCAGGGGCAACAGTCTGGATGATTGACTGATCTGGCCTTGTAACATTAACCAAAACGGCCTTGCTGTGCTGGTACTGCGAACGGCTGAAAGCAAGGGGAAACTACAGCCGTAATTTTTCCCGAGGACATGCAGCTTTACTGTATGACTAAATGATGATGGCGTCCTCTTGGGTAAAATATTCCGGAGGTAAAATAGTCCCCCATTCGGATCTCCGGGTGGGGACTACTCAAGAGGACGTCGTTATCAGGAGAAAGAAAACTGACATTCTACGGATCGGAGCGTGGAATGTCAGATCCCTCAATCGGGCAGGTAGGTTAGAAAATTTAAAAAGGGAAATGGATAGGTTAAAGTTAGATATAGTGGGAATTAGTGAAGTTCGGTGGCAGGAGGAACAAGACTTTTGGTCAGGTGATTACAGGGTTATAAATACAAAATCAAATAGGGGTAATGCAGGAGTAGGTTTAATAATGAATAAAAAAATAGGAGTGCGGGTTAGCTACTACAAACAGCATAGTGAACGCATTATTGTGGCCAAGATAGACACAAAGCCCATGCCTACTACAGTAGTACAAGTTTATATGCCAACTAGCTCTGCAGATGATGAAGAAATGATGAAATGTATGACGAGATAAAAGAAATTATTCAGGTAGTGAGGGGAGACGAAAATTTAATAGTCATGGGTGACTGGAATTCGTCAGTAGGAAAAGGGAGAGAAGGAAACATAGTAGGTGAATATGGATTGGGGGGAAGAAATGAAAGAGGAAGCCGCCTTGTAGAATTTTGCACAGAGCACAACTTAATCATAGCTAACACTTGGTTCAAGAATCATGAAAGAAGGTTGTATACCTGGAAGAATCCTGGAGATACTAAAAGGTATCAGATAGATTACATAATGGTAAGACAGAGATTTAGGAACCAGGTTTTAAATTGTAAGACATTTCCAGGGGCAGATGTGGATTCTGACCACAATCTATTGGTTATGAACTGCAGATTGAAACTGAAGAAACTGCAAAAAGGCGGGAATTTAAGGAGATGGGACCTGGATAAACTGAAAGAACCAGAGGTTGTACAGAGTTTCAGGGAGAGCATAAGGGAACAATTGACAGGAATGGGGGAAAGAAATACAGTAGAAGAAGAATGGGTAGCTCTGAGGGATGAAGTAGTGAAGGCAGCAGAGGATCAAGTAGGTAAAAAGACGAGGGCTAATAGAAATCCTTGGGTAACAGAAGAAATATTGAATTTAATTAATGAAAGGAGAAAATATAAAAATGCAGTAAATGAAGTAGGCAAAAAGGAATACAAACATCTCAAAAATGAGATCGACAGGAAGTGCAAAATGGCTAACCAGGGATGGCTAGAGGACAAGTGTAAGCATGTAGAGGCTTATCTCATGAGGGGTAAGATAGATACTGCCTACAGGAAAATTAAACAGACCTTTGGAGAGAAGAGAACCACTTGTATGAATATCAAGAGCTCAGATGGCAACCCAGTTCTAAGCAAAGAAGGGAAGGCAGAAAGGTGGAAGGAGTATATAGAGGGTTTATACAAGGGCGATGTACTTGAAGACAATATTATGGAAATGGAAGAGGATGCAGATGAAGATGAAATGGGAGATAAGATACTGTGTGAAGAGTTTGACAGAGCACTGAAAGGCCTGAGTCGAAACAAGGCCCCGGGAGTAGACAACATTCCATTAGAACTACTGATGGCCTTGGGAGAGCCAGTCCTGACAAAACTCTACCATCTGGTGAGCAAGATGTATCAGACAGGCGAAATACCCACAGACTTCAAGAAGAATATAATAATTCCAATCCCAAAGAAAGCAGGTGTTGACAGATGTGAAAATTACCGAACTATCAGTTTAATAAGTCACAGCTGCAAAATACTAACGTGAATTCTTTACAGACGAATGGAAAAACTGGTAGAAGCGGTCCTCTGGGAAGATCAGTTTGGATTCCATAGAAATGTTGGAACATGTGAGACAATTCTAACCTTACGACTTATCTTAGAAGAAAGATTAAGGAAAGGCAAACCTACATTTCTAGCATTTGTAGACTTAGAGAAAGCTTTTGACAACGTTAACTGGAATACTCTCTTTCAAATTCTGAAGGTGGCAGGGGTAAAATACAGGGAGCGAAAGGCTATTTACAATTTGTACAGAAACCAGATGGCAGTTATAAGAGTCGAGGGGTATGAAAGGGAAGCAGTGGTTTGGAAAGGAGTGAGACAGGGTTGTAACCTCTCCCCGATGTTATTCAATCTGTATATTGAGCAAGCAGTAAAGGAAACAAAAGAAAAATTCGGAGTAGGTATTAAAATCCATGGAGAAGAAATAAAAACTTTGAGGTTCGCCGATGACATAGTAATTCTGTCAGAGACAGCAAAGGACTTGGAAGAGCAGTTGAACGGAATGGACAGTGTCTTGAAAGGAGGATATAAGATGAACATCAACAAAAGCAAAACGAGGATAATCGAATGTAGTCAAATTAAATCGGGTGATGCTGAGGGGAGTAGATTAGGAAATGAGACACTTAAAGTAGTAAAAGAGTTTTGCTATTTAGGGAGTAAAATAACTGATGATGGTCGAAGTAGAGAGGATATAAAATGTAGACTGGCAATGGCATGGAAAGCGTTTCTGAAGAAGAGAAATTTGTTAACATCGAGTGTAGATTTAAGTGTCAGGAAGTCGTTTCTGAAAGTATTTGTATGGAGTGTAGCCATGTATGGAAGTGAAACATGGACAATAACCAGTTTGGACAAGAAGAGAATAGAAGCTTTCAAAATGTGGTGCTACAGAAGAATGCTGAAGATAAGGTGGGTAGAGCACGTAACTAATGAGGAGGTATTGAATAGGATTGGGGAGAAGAGAAGTTTGTGGCACAACTTGACTAGAAGAAGGGATCGGTTGGTAGGACATGTTTTGAGGCATCAAGGGATCACAAATTTAGCATTGGAGGGCAGCGTGGAGGGTAAAAATCGTAAAGGGAGACCAAGAGATCAATACACTAAGCAGATTCAGAAGGATGTAGGTTGCAGTAGGTACTGGGAGATGAAGAAGCTTGCACAGGATAGAGTAGCATGGAGAGCTGCATCAAACCAGTCTCAGGACTGAAGACCACAACAACAACAACAGTGTAATTAAAGTAGCCTGTATTGTAATACACAAGGAAAAAAATTATAATATGAAGTCCAGAATTGTTCAGTACCATAAGAAAATTACATAAGGATAAAAAACTAATGTAAGATACCTTAAAAATGTGTGTAAATATTAATTTTATGTGTATAAATTGTAGGTATATTGTATTGTGTATGATTTTGCTGACGAAATCCACACAATGTAAATTGTTACATGGATTAATAAAGAAATCAATCAATGTGTAAAAATAAAGCTGAGATGGTTTTCATTCATCATTAACATTGATGTCAGCTGTGGGCTCAACATGATGAAAATTATTTCCTATGTGTCAGACCAGGCAAAACAAGCAGCCCTTACAGTTCAGCAGACAAGATTAAAACTTGCTGCCTGTAGATGTTCAAAGAAATGAAACCGGTTGTAATACAACAAATGTGTAGAAGTGCAGCTTGGTGGTTTTCACAAGTAATAAAATATTCCAAGCTATTATACTGAGACCCAATAAATGTGTAAAAATGCAGATTGATGTTTTTCGTAATTAATAACATATTTCAAGCTATTATGGTGTGGTCGGGTAGATTTCACATTAAAACCCAGTGTTTCATCCCCATCTGCAGAGGACACTTTCAAGGAGATTATAACTTCATTGAGCATCCAATTCACGCCCTGACATGCTACGCATGCTCCCACACAGTGGCGTGGTGTCACAGGCTTTGAATACTTGAGCACAATTGGCTGTTGTAGATTGCTGTCGTCCACTGTTGCTGTCACCTCATCGTGAAATACTCATACACATCTTCTTCAGCACCAGGATCCAGATGTCATTCAGTTTCATACTGTCCTCCTTCCTATTGAAATTCCTGGTGTGTTTAACAATCTCTGTAGCCTCTCTATACAGCCTTTCAGACAGTCATATTGTCAAGAATTTAGCAATTGAACAGCTGAGTGAACCAATGGCAGTCACTATAGATCTCAAAGAAACATGTTCTTTAAGCACCTTTAGCGGCCCACAAAGTCTTGGTGGTAGCGCAACTGAATTGTACACTCTTTTCTGATTGCTCCAGCTGACAAAGGACTTCATCAACCGCATAATAGTTCTAAGAACTTTATCAGTGGGGTCTTTAGTCTGTTCATGAATGTTTACATTTTACAATGAGGTAGTTTCCATTAATTATTAACATTAATATCATCTGTGGGTCCAAGATAATCAAGATTTTTTCCTGTCTGCCTGACCATGCATAATGAACAGCCCTTGCAATTCAACAGACAAGAATAAATCTGGCAACATGAAGATGTTCAGAGAAACAAAACCAGTTATAATGCAATAAATGTGTATAAATACAGCCAAGGTGGTTTCCATTAGTCATTAACATTAATATCAGCTGTGGAATCAACAGGTTCAAGAAGAAATTATGTTTTTGTGTTATGATTGTTTTCCCCAAGGCCAATCAGATGAATACCATACATATTGTGGACTCTTTGGTCAATATTCTCATTTGGAATTATTTATGTATATTCAAATGGAACTATTTACATATATTCAAAAGCTGTTCACTTGCAACACTAAACTCTTTCTTTACACATGACCTAGTTGGTAAGTCTTACTGGTTCAGAAAAACCATTTATGTAACATTCATGTGCCCCAGATAACACAAGCACTTGTTTAGTTCTTGGTAGCATACTGATGTTTCATTCTTGTAGACTTTATTTGAACCATCAGATAGTACAATGAAATCCTTCAACAACTTAGCCATTCCTTTGAAAAGAATGTGCTGTCTTATTTCAGACAAGGATATTTCTTGCTTTATAAAACCTGTTGCCTTACTGTCGTTGGCACTTCATTTACGTGAGAAGCAATCCTACATATGTGGCTGCTGACAAGCATTCTCAACCAGTTACAATCTGAATTGTGTTCGAGGAGTGGAAACAGCACCACACGGAACTGGAATATCTTCATGTTGAGATTTAGAAGCAATAGCATTTTGCGAAGTGTTAATGCAGCACACAGTTTTTGGATATGTTTAGTATGACCTACAACGGCACCATTGTCACTAACGTCACTGAGAACTCTATTCATGAAAAGAATGTTTGTAGACCTACTTGATATATTATTACACCCATTACACAACCATATTTTCATTCAGTCCTCATTTCCTCTCAATGAGGAGTCCACTTTTACACATTGAAAGTGACATTTTATCGATCCACTTTCGATTGTTTTCGCGTATTTTTTACAAACGCTATCACATTTCTGTTCAGTAGTCCATGTACCAGTATCTTACAACAGTTCACTCTTTTTTCCCATATCCAGCTGACTGTTTGGCTGCTTCAGTTTGTCACATTTTTGTTTTAAATCAAGCACCTTTTCTAACAGCAAAGCAATAATTTTGAGTTGCAATCCTCCGTCTTTATTGGTTTGCCTAGACCATATTCATTACACATTTTACAACACCATAGTTTTCATATTGGATTTACACATACGCATGTGAAATGATACACAGTTTTACAGTTTATGTACATCAAGCCCTTGGCATCAACTCTTCTTGCAGTTGCAAAATTCTGATGTCTACTCTCACAATTATTAAAATGATGTACCTGCTTCACATACAATTTTATTTTCATGATTTTGTGTTGCTGCCTTTTTCCCTTCAGTAATTTTGTGGACAGTAAATCATACATACACACATTATCATGAAACACATCAAATTTTTAAGCCCATTGCATGTATTGATGAACATTCCTTCAGCAGCAGGTGGATTTTGTTCTGTTTACTTCGTGAATTGCATAATTTTTGATAAAGGATAAGATAAAAAGATTATCTGTAATTTTTTAAGATGACACATAACCTACTTGCCACACCACTGGCTGCCAAAAAGTCATCATGAGTGCATGTCACAAATGCAGTCCATGATGTAAACAGAATGAAAGTCACCTGATGTAATTACCATCAAAACACATAGTGGACGCATTACAGAATATCTGCAACATGTTTGTGGATGTGAAAACTTCTGAATTACATTGTGGTTCAGAGTCCACATTAAACTGTAGATAACACTATAATTGATTGGGTTAACTAGTATGAAGGTTGGAGGAAGGCAGCAGCATACCATCTGCATTTGGGCCATACGTAATAAAGCACTGTGATGTTCAAACCAACCTTTTGATTTATGACAGCTTTACTTTCTAATAGTAACAAAGTTGCTCCAGTGGTTCACAGACATCTTGTCAGATAATGTTGTGAAAGATGCACAATAGTTCAACAAGACAGCTGCTCATCATCCTCAGTTGCTTACTGACATTTTGCAGCAGATGCTTGAAAATATATGTGCTGTTCACTAGAAAAGTGTAGCTGCCAAGGGATGGGGCTATAACTCCATTGTAGATGAAGCAGAGAGGATTGCAACATTCAGAGCTTCTTACTGGAAAAGTAGCCCTCATGGTCTTCACATACTCAACACAGAAAAGGAGCAGCTGCAAATAGCAGCCCAGCACGTGTTGAAATTGTGTTGGCACCCTGTTTATGTGTCCTGACTTTGATTCCCTGTCTGTATTGACTCATTGGAGTCATTCGTCTGCAGCGAATATGCCTTTGTACCACCAATGCTGGTACCCATGCCTTGCTAAGTGGAAATCCTGTGTCTTTTAATCAAGTCATTTGTTATACGTATTTTGACTGCTTCTTTAATGATGGAGTCCCAGTACTCAGAGATGGAAGAAAGAATCTTTATGCCTCCACAGTTGGTGCCACGTTTCGTGTCAAGCCAGTGTTCAGCAACAGCAGACTTTTCTGGCTGACTTAATTTTGTGTGATGTCTGTATTCATCACAAGTATTTTTAACAGTGCAACACATCTGGTCAGTGTAGGATTTCCCACACTGACACAAGATTTTATGTATTCCTGGTCTCCTTGGAGTGAGGCTGTCTTTAACATAACCCATCATTGCTTAATCTCAAGCTAGAGAGTGGAAGACACATTTTACACGACATTTCTTGAATAGCCTGCTGATATAAGGTAGAAAAACCATCCTTGTGGAATTCTCCATTTCTTCTGGCTGGTCTTGAACTTTAGTGCTTGCTGATTGTAATGTGTTTTGGATCTGATTATCAGAGTACTCATTCTGGAGAAACACAGGACCCTATGAATAAGAGTCCATAATACAGCACAGCACTGAGGTGGATGATGGCAGCTTGTAGCTCATAGGTACAGGTTAGCCTCAGTTGGTTTACAGAACACATTGTGACTCAGAGAACTGTCTTCTTTTCTGTGGACCAAGACATCAAAAAGACAGGAGGTCTCCATTTTTGTCTTTTTTCTTGGTGAAGCACATGGTTGGTTGGATTGAGTTAAGGTATTCCAGAAATGAAGGAAGTGTTGCTGTTCCATGTGGCCATACTGCAAAAGTATCATCCACATGTCTCCAGAAAAATTTGGGTTTCAGAACACTTGACTCAAGTTCTTTGTTCTCGAAATCTTCCATAAAATGTTTAGCTACTATGGGAGACAAAGGGCTACCGATAGCAATGCCATCTGTTTGCTCAAAATAATTTTTCACAATGGCCTATATCTATGAGCTGCCATCACATATCGCTATGCAGTGGTGTATTTCAGACTGTTGTTCAAATAGGGCTAGAGTTGCCTCAGACCAAGAGAAGCTTATCAGCAGAGCTTATTTATCTTTGCTCAATGTTTGTCCAGAACGGGTACTCTGATTAGCAAATTTGAACTGCATTTGTACCAGCATGCACTAAGCCTCAAGAACAGTCAGAAGAAAGGGAGCACCCTGCGTGGATGATTTTTCTACCTTATGTTGGTGATGTGACTGTTAAGATCAGCAAGCTATTCGAGAAACATCATATGAAATGTGTCTGCTGCCCTCCAACAAGGGTGCAAGTGGTATTTGGTCCTGTTAAAGATATCCCTGGTCTAAGGATACCAGGAATATATAAAATTCCACACCAGTGTGGGAAGTCCTCCATTGCTCAAATGTGTCACAATGTTAAAACCGATGCGACAAACATAGATGTCGCACTAGATTAGTCCAGCCAGAAAAGCTTGCTGTTGCTAAGCACTGCCTTGACATGGGACGTAGCATGAACTATGGAAAGACAAAGATTATTTTCTTCACCTCCACATACTGGCATTCCATAATTAGAGAAGCAGTTGAAATATGTATAACTAATGACCTGATTAATAGAGACACAGAATTTCACTTAGCATGGCACTGGAACCAGCAATGGGAGTACTAAGGCATTATTGTCCGCAGATGAATGAAACCTGCACATCAAGAGAGACAAGGAATCGAAGTTAGGATACTTAAACTGGACAGTAACAAACTGCCTGCACCTGCGCACTGGACCGCGATTTGTGGCACACTTTCCCCATGTCACATATGCAAAGACATGGCCTGTTTCTCTGGCAGAACATTCTGAATGACGAAGTCCTCTATGATTCATCTACAATGATTTTGTAGCCTCATCCCTTGGTTGGTTGGTTAGTTTGGGGGAAGAGACCAAACAGCGAGGTCATCGGTCTCATCGGATTAGGGAAGGACGGAGAAGGAAGTCGGCCGTGCCCTTTCAAAGGAACCATCCCGGCATTTGCCTGGAGTGATTTAGGGAAATCACGGAAAACCTAAATCAGGATGGCCGGACGCGGGATTGAACCGTCGTCCTCCCGAATGCGAGTCCAGTGTGCTAGCCACTGCGCCACCTCGCTCAGTCATCCCTTGGTGTCTACACTTTTCAAGGGAGCCTGCGTATATATTGACAAACAATTGCAGCAGCACCTCAGTAAGCAAAGTTCTCATTGTGCGTGTTTCACAACATTATCCGACATTATGCCTGTGAAGCAGTAAAGTAGTTATTACATCAGGAAAGTCTCAAACAGCATAATATTGATGCTATGTATTTATTATTCAACCATTTGCAGTCTGCAGTAAACATTCCATTATGGATGAAGTGTTTTACGACCATCTACGTAGTGCCATCTTAGTTCTTACTTTTTTGTTTTCTGTAGACACAGTTCTACATGACAATATGGTAACAAGATGCTTTCAGTAATTCTGTCACACAGAGTGCAACTGACAGTGGGTGTACAAAGTTTGGAAACACATACAACAATCAAAAAAATGTCAGTCCATGCAGCCCCAACAATTGTCAATACAAGTGAAATGTCTTGAAGTATGGTATTACTCAAGGTGATGAAAGTTTGTTCTGTGATAGTCAAGAGACTATTAAAAAGATTTTATAAGTTAGTTTCATGCTCAATAAACCATTTGTATGAGATCGTCTCCACATGGAGCTGGATAGTTTACAGACTATTTTCATTAACTTTATTTGTTTAATTTAGTTTCATTTATTTTCATAAGGATGCAGGTTATCCATTTACAGATGAAAAGAGGAAATATTGGAAAATAATTTTGTTTATAGTGTTAGATATGCGATATTTACCATTAGTTTAGATTCTGGCTGGTTATTACCAACAAAATCAATCATAAATTAAATTTATTGGTTTTATTGGGCAGCTCCTGTTAGTATGCCTAGTTTCTAAAGTAGTTGTCTACACGATGTTCATGAATAAGCAGTATATATTACCTATTTCTGTACAATGAATACTACTAAGTGTATATGATTAATTCTACTTTGTACTACCTCCTTTAGTTGAACTGTTTACCACTACATCTTGTAAAGTTAAATAATATATGAAACATGTGCTTGCTATATTAAATACATATTAAAGCCATAGTTTTTTTTTTTTTTTTTACAAAAATGTAATGATTTTTACAAATACCTTGGACCAATCACAATTAGTTCTTGTATGTGGTGAATATATAAGTGGTATTCCTAGATTAGCAATCCTTCTGAGTACTAAATAATTATTTTTTAAACTACATTATTGTTATTACTGTTATTATTATGGCAATGAAGCTGATGAGTCAATACTGACAACTTTTCATTGTCCTTTATATTAAGAGATTTAAGGATGATGTATTTTAATTTCTCTCAGAAAATGCTCCAAGCTGGTGATATTTAACATATTTCAGTTAATACATTACTTAATTGAGAGAACAACTCCCAGGTATTCTATCGAAGATATTGAATACAACAGGAATTTTGTTTTTGAAACAATTCATTATATTTTTACTTCCAGAAGAGGTATTGGTTGAGACTTCTAGTGACATGTTTTTTGATTGATTTTCAATATAATGCATTGATTTTTCTTCTGAGCTGTTTAACTATATTTTCTTTATGCCATTGAGGAAATGATCAGATAACAGTAGTTGCTACTTGTAAGTGGCCGTTTATAACCTTTTCATTAATTTTAATTGTAATGTCATATTGGGAGAGTTTATTCAATTTCCATTCCACTTACTCATGTGAAATTAAACCACTTGTTGATCAGATTGTTAATTTCTGAGTTAATGCACAATCTTCTGCCTTACGGTATGTTTTATTAAAATATTGGAGTATTTTTGTACTACATATTGATAAAAGCAGGGTCACGTGTGTGTATGTGTGCACACAAACACAACCTCATTATTAGAAACTAGAGGCACATAGGCGCCATAATGAGTTTGTGTACTAACTTCTTTCTCATTTTTGTTTTCAGTATCTCGTCAAACTGGGCATGTGATAAACAGATAGTCTTGTTACTTAATAGTGAGACTGGTTCCAGAGCATTGTAGACTTGCCTCTAGTTAGCGAATGTCTGAAATTTGTGCCTTATAGATATATATTGATCATGCACTGATCAGCCGGAACATTACAACGACTGACCTACTATTGATATAAACACTTCCAGGCGATAGGAGCATCACCTGCCAAGGAATGACAGCTTGTCAGACACATGCACGGTGCATGTAGCATCAGTGAGCTGGCTGTCTGTGTGTAAAATGAGGAAGGCACACAGTCTATTTGAGTTTGACCAATGGCAGATTGTGATGGCCCAGAGGCTCAACACGTATATTTCAGAAACTGCACGACTTTTAAGATGTTCGAGGAGTTCTGTGGAGAGTGTTTTCAGCATGTGGTGAAACCTTTACCAGACATCGTGGGGCTGCCATCCCTCATTATGGATGTCGGACGTCGTAGGCCAGGCAAACTGGTAAAACGGGATAGCATGGCAAACTGTGGCAGAAGAAATATAATGCTAGGCAGTGTACAAGTGTGTCGGAGCACACAGTCCACGGAGCACTCCTAACAATTGGCGTCCAGAGCCGATGTTGGGATGGAAGTCATTAAAGCAAAGACGTTTTTCGTCGCGGTGAGATCTATTTACGAAATTTCAATCACCAACTTTCTCTTCCGAATGCGAAAATATTTTGTTGAGTCCAACCTACATAGGTAGGAATGATCATCAAAATAAAATAAGAGAAATCAGAGCTCAAACATAAAGGTTTAGGTGTTCATTTTTCCCATGCGCTGTTCGGGAGTGGAATGGTAGAGAGATAGTATGATTGTGGTTCGATAAACCCTCTGCCAAGCACTTAAATGTGAATTGCAGAGTAATCATGTAGATGTAGATGTAGATGAACTATGACCGAAATGGACATGTGGCCATCAGCACTGGATATTGGCGCAGTGGCATAGCATTGCATGGCCAAATGAATTCCAATACCTTTTTCATCATGCTGACAGGAAGGCGCAAATCAGTCGTCTTCCAGGAGAACAGCTCCTCGACACCTGTACTGCTGGACGGAGACAAGCTGGTGGCAGCTCCATTATGCTCTGGGGAACATTCATGTGGGTATCCATGGGTCCAGTGGAGCCCCTGGAAGGCCCTGTGCTGGCCAAGGAGTATTGTACACAGGCTGCTTACCACATATATCCCTTCATGATTATCGTGTTTCCCAATGCCAGTGGCATTTTTCCACAAGATACTGCACCATGTCACAGGAATAGGAGTATGTGAATTTTAGGGTTCCATGCCATGATGCATCACCTCTGTTGTCTATGCCAAAGGTGGAAATACAAACTATTGGGAAGGTGACCATAATGTTCTGGCTGATCAGTGTATTTTCATCTGAAACTTACTGTCTACAGTATGTTTCCCTAGAAAATGTGATATATTTGTAAGTTACTGAAATATTTGTAAAGATATGAGAAATATTTGTAAAGATTGTAATTGGTCACTACATATATGTTTTACAGAAGCAATGCCAGGTAGGAGTATTGCCACTGGGCACTGGCAATGATCTTGCCAGAGTGCTGGGATGGGGCAGCTCTTGTGATGATGACAGCAATCTGCCTCAACTTCTGGAGCGATATGAGAAGGCCAGCACAAAAATGCTTGACAGGTAGATATGCGTTAGCAGTGCTAATTCTTTGTAAACAGGTTCATAGTAAATACACACTAAGAAAAAAAAAAGAGAAAAAAAAACAATGCACCTTGAAGGAATTATCTGAATGGGGTGGAAATCAGGAGATATGATGACTACAATTTCAAAAAAATTGCATGATTTATTCAAGAGAAAGTGCTTCACAAATTGAGCAAGTCAATAATGTGTTGGTCCACTTGTGGCCATTTTGCAAGTAGTTATGCAGCCTGGCAGTGATTAATAGAGTTGTTGGAGATTGTGCTGAGAGATATCGTGCCAATTCCTGCCCAAATGGTACAATAGATCATCAAAATCCTGAGCTGGCTGGAGGTGCCCCCCACCCCCGTAATGCTCCAAACATTCACAGTTGGGAGAAATCCGGCAACTTTGCTGGCTAAGGTAGGGTTTGGCATGCTTGAAGATAATCAGTAGAATCTCTCACTGTGTGTGGATGAACATTAGCTTGTTGAATTGTTAGCCCAGGATGGCTTGCCTTGAAGGACAACAAAATGGGGCACCGAATATCGACGACATACTGCTGTGTACTAAGGGTGTTACAGATGGCAACCAAAGGGGTTCTACTATGAAAGGAAATGCTACCCAGACCATCACTCTTGGTCGTTGGGCTGTATTGCGAGTGATTGTCACATTGATATCCCACTGCTGTATGGGCTTCTTCAGGCATGTCTTCAATTGTGCCCAGTACCACTGCAAACAACCAGGCTTGTTGGTGTACAGAGGTCAATGGTAGCTGGTGCAGGCAGTGCTGTGAGCTCAGACCCCTTTCTGTGAGCTACCTATTAATGGTCTTTAGGGTCACTGAAGCACCACTTGCGTGTCGGATCAATCATAATGATGAATTGGGGGACTCAGAGTGCCTCTTTGATGTTTGCTTGGTCCTCATGTTCCATCATCCCTCTAGGTCGACAACTTTCTTTTTGACACTATGATTTGCCCTTCTTGCCAACGTAATGAAACAGTGACATTACTCATATTCAAATGTTGTGCTATTTGACAGTTACTCCTATTTACTTCTTTGAGCCCAAGTACATATCCTCTCTCAAATGCTGGTATCTGGTATATTGTTCATGTGTGTGTGTGTGGGGGGGGGGGGGGGGGGGGGGGGGGGGGGCGCATATTTACTGTCCAACTGAGTACATGGAATGAAATTCATGAAGACTTTATGCTCTCGTATTGACATGTCCCATGTTTACTATCCTTGGCAGCTGCACAGTGAAATTGCACTACAGCATCACACATTTGTCCATCGGCTGCCAAAGTTTACAAGTTTACATTTTTTGTTGATACCTGTTTAAATATCATTTTCTGGCTGATTCGCATAGCTGTACAACTCCTTTGAGGTGCATCATTTTTCTTCCCTTAAAGTAAACATTGTTTTTAAGTAATTAATTAAAATAATGTCAGAAAATATGGTGGAGAATTAGTGTATAGACTAAAAATAAATGTACAGTCTGTGGCTAAAAGTCTCTGCAAAGCCAGTGTTATTCTTTCCAAAGGTAACAGTCATGTAACCGATAATATTTAGAGAGGACCGGTCCGAGAACATTTTTCCACACAACCAACTTTCATTTGGCACTTTCCACCCCACTTTTCCCTCATGAACTTTTATCCATAGCTGTTTTTTGCTATACTAATTGTGATACGCACTGTATAGAAATTTTGCGTTTGAGTGCATCACTCAGTTTGATGCATCAAGCAGCCACTATGGACTGTGATACATCCTGTCTACTGACCTTGGCACCCCTATCAGCTGTTTGGATCATTGTGTGGCCTGTATAGGGGACAGCCTTTTGATACTATTACTATGTTTAATCTCGAGGAAGTTTTTTTATGAATCTCTGATACACTGAAGGCAGAATTAATTTGTTCTTTTTGAAGTATGGTGAATAGTTGGAGCCATTGCGTGATGCTACAGTATACAGCTTAGGTGGAATTATTTACTTGTTTCATATGTGGTAAATAATTGTGTCATACGTGGTAAATAATTGTGTCATATGTGGTAAATAATTGTTTCTGATTGTTTGGGGGGCAAATTTATCCAGCATGCAGCCAATGCTTAATTCATCCCAGAGATGTTAGATTAAATTCTAATTGGATCTTTGAGAAGGCAAGGCCATCAAATCTTCTGGATTTTACTTTGTGATCAAAATAATTATCATGCTCATACAGAAAGGCCCAATTTCAAACTATTGCTACAGTGTGAAAAGCATACTATTTTCTAAACTGTTTTTTGAACACCTGTATTCAGTTTGCCATTTGACAAAAACTAATCATTGGAGGCCAACTCAGAAAAAAGTGCTGTAGACTATCAGCCACATTTCTTGTATAGAAAAAATTTACTTAAGCAGTTTCATGTGAAAATATTAAAACTGTCTCTTTGCATAGGTGGAGCATCATGACTTTTGAAAGGAGTATAACTATTGCACGAAAACTGTCCCAGACTGATCCAGCATTCTCTATGGCTGCCTATGAGGATTCAGTAGTAAATCATCTGACAAAAATTCTCCAGTCAGACGAACATTCGGAAGTTATCTCATCTGCAAAGTGAGTCAGAACTCAATATATTTTCTTTAAATTCTGTCAGCAATATGTTCTTTTCAGTATCAGAAGAGAATCATATTGAAATTTGTTGAAAGAATATAAGTAAGTAAAAAAAGAAGCTTTTAATTTTGTCTCTGTGCAGAAACTTCAAGTGACTTCATGTACAGTATGTTAAATCGATTACTGACTCATAATACTGTAATTATAAAGGTTTATAATGGATACTAGAATATAGGTACAACCAAATAATAAACACGAGGGAAATACTATACAAAATATCCCAGGAGGAAGAGTTAATATTCAGGGATTTGGCAGGAACGCTCGTTTGAAGCAAAAAGCACCCTATGGACAATGCCCTTTTTTGAATGGTTTCTGAAATAGATCACATTTAATGCACATTAGTTTTTGGTCTGTTGATGCACACACATGTTTATTGCCCACCCAGCCACTTTAAAGTTTTATTCTAATGCAAGCCACCTCATTGCTTTCAACCTCTTTGCTCATAATGTCCTTCTGCCACTAAAATAGCCCGTTATACATGCAGTTGTCCATGGTGTTTAGTGGGTGAAGCAGTGCAAGGGATTGAAAGTATATCAGAAGGGAGCATCGGTTAACCGTGTTTGTACATGTGCTAACTAAAATGCCACACTTCTACACTAAAGAAGAATATGTATATACGATGTATGTTTACAGCCTCTGCAACGGTAGTGCACCTGTTGGTGTCGAAGAATAGTGACACATAGAATTTCTGATCATAGAGTGTTTACCAAAGTTTTCTCACATTGCATGAAACAGGTGTTCTTCCATGTTCCCCTATTTCTTCTGCAAGTGTAGTTCAGCATCCTGTGCAGAAACTGCAACACATTGTTGAAACGATGCAGAATAGTCTCACTGCCACCACATAGTGACTTTCTGCATTTATCAATGTCCCACAAATGCATGTGTGAATGTGTTAAAAATACATATTTTTAAATTGATACTTTGTAAAACACATGTGGTAATGTTTACTAACAGTTGTAACTGTGTAAAGTTGACAAAGTGCTGAATAATCTATTTCAGAAACCATTCAGAACAGGGTATATATCCATATGACGTTTTTTGCTTCAAATGATCATTCCTGTCGTATTCCTGAATATTGACTATTCATCGTGGGGCACCCTGTACGTATAGACTTCAAAAAGAGTGGTAATAAACACAAGCACTTGTGAATATAAAACTGAGTCACTGAGGGTGGGGAAAATGTTTTGTTTGAAGTATTAGATAAAAACAGTAGCTGAACTGCAGAAAAGAAGAAACTGTCACTATTTTCAAAGTAGCTGTTTTTTTATTGTTACATACAGTACATAAATAGATGTAAATTACTTTAGAACTATTTCTCATAGTTATCAATATGCATAGATTAACTCGAGTTAAAATTTACTATTAGTATAATTTACAGAAATAGCCTGCAGTGTCTACATCTGTATGTTATGTACACTTGACTGTTTTCATATTCCTGGAGTTTTTCCTTCATGATGAGATTTATGGAACACAATGTGTGAATGAATAAAAGAAATATGTTTGTGTTATTAATATTGTATTCTTTAAATTATATGAAGTTCCAGGTTCTAATGTTATGAGACATTATATTTTAAAAGTCCTTGACATTATTTCATGTTGCTTTGAAAAGAATGGCTAAAATCCCTTTACACAGATGAGATGCCTCATCAGTTTAAATAAATGTGTCAGCTTTATCCCACATCTCTCCTATCTGTACAAAGTAGACTAGAGATGTATGAGGGACTAATAAACCTGTAAATATAAAATGTTAAAAGCATCCAAAAAAGTTGAATGTAACTCATTTGTGTGACTACCATAATGAGTTGAAATTACTGGAGAGACTGTGAAGGATTTCTAAATTCATTATAAAATGTCATAGTTAACCTATTCAGACACTTTTCTCCCTATATTTACTAATTTCCAAAAAAGAAGACTTTTCATTCCTCTGCGAGAATCTGCATTTTATAAGATGAGGTCGAGAGGAGTGCCTTGAAGAAATTTCATTACATTTGCACAATCAGTTTCAGCAGTACACCTGAGAACAACATATTCAGTTAATATGCCAGAAAGCATTGAACATCACAAGATTAGAGCATGTTTGGACAGCACTGATGATTCATTGCTGTAGTCTACATAGTTTTGTTCCCATTTGTGTTCTGTGCTGATGTCACACTGATATACAAGGAATGAAATTTAATTTTTTAAATAAATCTAATGCCAGATTGCAAATTTTTGGGTTTGCAATTGAGCTGTCATTTTCTGTTGACTTAATACTTCGACACCTTCACTTGTTGTCGTCATCAAGTGTTGAGTGCAGATTTTGTTGCTTGCTGTTTGGACTCCAGCTGAACTGTGAACAGTATACACTATGCCCTGCTGTATTATTTCCCTATACTTTTAAACAGTTAGTCTGCAGAAATTCAGATCCAACAGAGAAGCTATTCCAAGTGTAAAAAAGTTTAAAAAAGGAAAATGATGTGCATATCACATCTGCTGTCGTATGTAATCCACTTTTTGAAGTCCTACATTATCTTCTAAACAACAGAATAGATATTGGATGGGTGGACAGACATTTGAAGTCGTATTTTTTAAGTATTTTCTCGTATTTTCCCAAAGATTGTGCCCGTGTATGGAAAATACGGAATTCTGGTGGCTTTTCATTGGTGTTGCTTCCTTCTGCAAGTGGTGACAATGTACATAGTAGGGAATGCTCAATCTGATGTTCTACATACTTTTTCTTTTTTAAAATTTTTGTCACTTGTCTGAATTCTTCTGTGAGGCTTTGTTTGTCTGACAGTGTACATCCCCTGTGGATTCGAATTTCTGTGACTGTTTTATTAAATAAAAGTGCTTGGAGACAACTTTTATGGTGGGAAATAATATGTATTATTCTCAGTTTGGTTGTAATCCAAACAGTGAGCAACAATGTCTGATCTGCATATGACACATGATGGAGATAACTAGGGGAAATGTTGAAATATTGTATAAAGTGAAAATAACAGCTCAGCTGTAATCCCAAAAACATGCAAACCATCAATTTTGCAGAGAGAGCGTGCAAGATAAAATTTCATGTTGTCTGTTCGTCAGTGTTCAGTCACTTACTTAAACTAACAATCACTAATTCACCACGTTTCTCTTGTAAATCCATTTAGATGTACATTAGAAACCCTCTAATCCCATACCTTCAGTATCTTGTCAGTGCAGGATACCAAAAATGGTAAATTGCAGTGTCATCTAAAAATAGCAGTGTACAGTGTATTTGACACAATGTAAACAACGGGCGACTGGCCTTTGTGTATTGTACATTCTCCGCTTCTGTTAAATTGATAAAATTGTGTGATACTGTATAAAACAACAGAAGGAAAAAGATTTGTCAGAAGGTAAGTGGTGAAAATATTACCTGAGATCAATTCAGACACAGTTATCTAGCAACAGTACACCACTTCTCTGCTCAGGCAAACCAAGTTTTTTTTTTTAAATCTGCCAGTTGTAACACCCCAAATTCTATGATGAGTTTGCAATCGGTATAGCCATCTGTAAGAAAATACATTGTGCCCAATGCTCCACATTGGAGTAAAAGGAATTAAGTAAGTCAGTAAGAAAGAAAATATATATTCAGTTTCCGATAACCCCAATTTGTCACAGAACTGCTTACCTTTTTCCGTATTCATAGGTCAAGTTACAGGTTTTCCTTCAGACCTTTTGGTGCAGAACCACTTGTACAAAATTTTAATCATCTTATGTAGTTCAGGCTTTTTCAAAGTTTTTCATGGTTCATTGTCTTTTATTGCAACTATCTATCAGGCAAACTTTTGAAGTTGATCTTTATTTATTTTTTAACATCATAGACTGTTGAAGAACCAACTATACATTCTTCCACAATCTTATTTCTGTCCTCACCTTTCTCAATACAGTTAATGATATACAGCCATTGTTGTATCATACACTTAATATGTTCACTTCCACTTTGTTTTGAGAGGTACTTGGTTGAGAAAATTACTCTTCAAAACACCACTTTTTAATCACTGTAGACAAATGGTGCATGACAGAAGCTGCCTGATAGGTGACAAAACAGTTGATGGCACTATGTGACTTGCAATTGGTGACCATACCGAGTGTGACTGAATTTTGACAACATTTACAAAATATTCAGTATGTGTGAAGCAATGCCCCCTCATGAACCATGGACCTTGCTATTGGTGGGGAGATTTGCATGCCTAAGCGGTACAGATAGCCGTACAATAGGTGCAACAACAATGGAAGGGTATCTGTTGAGAGGCCAGACAAACATGTGGTTCCTGAAGAGGGGCAGCTGCCATTTTAGTAGTTACAGGGACAACAGTCTGGATGATTGACTGATCTGTCCATGTAACATTAACCAAAATAGCCTTGCTGTGCTGCTACTGTGAACAGCTGAAAGCAAGGAGAAACTACAGCTGTAATTTTTCCCGAGGGCATGCAGCTCTACTGTATGGTTAAATGATGGTAGGTTAGAAAATTTAAAAGGGAAATGGATAGGTTAAAGTTAGATATAGTGGGAATTTGTGAAATTAGATGGGAGGAGAAATGGGACAGGTGAATATAGGGTTATAAATACAAAATCCAGTAGGAGTAATGCGATTTTAGTTTTAACAATCAATAAGAAAATAGGAGTGCGGGTAAGCTATTAACAGCATAGTGAATGCGATATTGTAGCCTAGATAGACACAAAGCTCTCACCCACCACAGTAGTACAAGTTTATATGCCAGCTAGCTCCACAAATGATGAAGGGATTGAAGAAACGTGTGATGAGATAAACGATATTATTTAGATAGTTAAGCGAGAAGAAAACTTATTAGACATGTGGGGCTGGGATTCGGTAGTAGAAAAAGGAAGAGAAGGAAAAACAATAGGTGAGTATGGACTGGGGAAAAGGAATGAAAGAGGCAGCCACCAGGCAGAATTTTACAAAGAGCATAAGTTAATTTGGGAGCTGATGACCATGCTGTTTAGCGCCCAAAAACCTCAAACCACACACACATAAGTTAATCATGACAAACACTTGGTTTAAGAATTGTGAAAGAAGTTTGTATACATGGAAGAGACATGGAGACACTAGAAGGTTTCAGAGTGATTATATAATGATAAGACAAATATTTCAGAACCAGATTTTAAATTGTTAGGTATTTTCAGGGGCAAATGTGGACTCTGACCACAATTTATTGGTTATGAACTGTAGATCAAAACTGAAGAAATTGCTAAAAGGTAGGAAATTAAGTAGATGGGTTGTGGATACACTGAAAGAACCATCGGTTGTTGAGAGTTTCAGAGGTAGCATTGGAGAATGATTGGCAAGAGCAGGGGAAAGGAATACAGTAGAAGAAGAATGGGTAGCTCTGAGAGATGAAATAGTGAAGGCAGAAGAGTCTAACATAACCATCCCAGCTCATCAAACCATTTAAATCATAACCAGATCCAGAAGCACAACATGTTTTACATTTTTGGAGGTGATAAATTTGCTGCAGAAAGTCTTGGGTCACAACACAATTAATCTGTTAGCAACAGTTGTTTATTTGTCACAACTTTACAGACACCACAACACACCAGCTAGTCCTCCAACCACTCTCTTTCTAGCTTTTTTGACAATGTATATTTATACATATTTTAACAATTACGTTCTTTGACATTATTATGTTAGTTCATGTTTGATGTTACAATTGCAATAAGCTAAGCCAGCAAAAAATGACAATACGGAGTCTTAGTAGAAATTAAAATGTGTACAATGATAATGCATATTTCTGAAATTAATTATCTTTTATACATGCAATTTTAAAACATACATACAGTTAACAATTAAGTTCTTATTATTCAATCCAGAACATTCGCGAATATCTTTTTGGAATTTAATTAATTGTGCGATTTTATGAAACAGTTTTGAAACTTCCTGGCAGATTAAAACTGTGTGCCCGACTGAGACTCGAACTCGGGACCTTTGCCTTTCGCGGGCAAGTGCTCTACCATCTGAGCTACCGAAGCACAACTCACGCCCGGTCCTCACAGCTTCACTTCTGCCAGTATCTCATCTCCTACCTGCTTCAGTAGCTCAGATGGTAGAGCACTTGCCCGCGAAAGGCAAAGGTCCCGAGTTCGAGTCTCGGTTGGGCACTCAGTTTTAATCTGCCAGGAAGTTTCATATCAGTGCACCTCCGCTGCAGAGTGAAAATCTCATTCTGGAAACAATTTTGAGCTGGTAATATTTCTACAACAACAAAATTACAATTCAAATGTTCAAAATGACTTTTTATAACATTTGAAGGCTAAAATGTGGAATAATTATGTACAACCTGAAATCTTTAAATCATGCTATAGAAGGTTAATGACTCATTCTTCTAACATTATTTATGATACAAATTGTCTTTCTGAATCAGGTTATGTCTCCAGTTTAAATGAAACTTCTCTAGTTTTCATAATTTGTGGACACTGCACTGAATTTCTCTATTATGTTCCAGAAACAATAATTATGAGCTTAATTACAGATTTTTAGTTGGTGATTTCCATAAGAATATGTTGTCCTGACTTGCAAAGATACATAAATGTTAAGCTTTTCGAAAATTAATGGTTTACACAGTTAATTTGCGTTATGGTAAACAATGAATTTTACTAATTGAATTATAATTACAAAACTGAATATAAAAGGTTACTAACATTTATTCATTATTAACACTGATTCCAGAACTTGTTCTTTCTCTTCAAAATGTCCCGAAATTCATATCAAAATGGTAATGACTTATCCTAACTGTACGTTACTTTACCTGATTAAGAACATACATTAATTAGTCTGTGGCACAGTTTAACTTTTTTGTTACAACTATTTCACACTGTTGCAGTAAGTGACCTCATTCACTGATTGTCCTTATACACTACCTACATCTGTTTCAATATGTATCGCATACTACGAAACCTGCTGTATTGGGTACTCCACATGACCCAGTACAGCCTGTTTTGTTACAAGAGGATCAAATAGATAAAAAGACAAGGCCTAGTAGAAATCCATGGGAAACACAAGAGATATTGAACTTAATTGATGAAAGGAGAAAATATAAAACTGTAGTAAATGAAGCAGGCAAAAGGGAATACAAACATCTAAAAAATGAGACTGACAGGAAGTGCATAGTAGCTAAACAGGAATGGCTAGAGGACAAATGTAAGGATTTAGAAGCATTTTCGGGCACTGTGACATCACCATGAACAACATCATTTATCCCAGCTTTTTTAAATACAAAATGCTTTCCTACTGTAAAAGTATTAATTTTATAAATGTTTCATTTCCTAAGATGGGCTTATGCACCGCACATTTGTAACAAATCAAATCACATATGTATTTTGTCACTGGCCCATCTTTTAATTCGAACCGTTGAGTTAAAAATTCAGGAAATTGGAGCACAATCTTTTGATATATGTTAACACAAGGAATTAACTGATGCACATTATAACATACAAGAAACTATGCAAGTTTGCCTTCATGAGAGTGATGCTATCATGCAGTGCATTAAATATGACAAACTTTGGCAGTTGCACTTAAAACATTTATTTTGCTCTTGATCGATTTTGGTTATTTTATATAACTGTTGTCAAAAGATAATACTGTTAATACGTATACATTAATTGCATGTCATAATCACAGACTGTATGTTGTAACATCAAAGTATAACATTTCCAGTTGATGATGTTTTGAGAGAGGGATACATGTACATTACTAAAGGAGCTATGCTGCCTGCATTACAGTTATGATGTGAATTAACGTTCTCTACAGCACTTTTATTTTCCCAAATTTTTACTCAGTTATTCCTTATTAACTATATAAAAATACCATTTTAATATTTTTCAAAGTGAGTTGCTGCTTGTGCTTGTTTTTGACAACAGCATGAAGGATGAATGTTTGCATTCTGCAGGAATTTTTGTTATTTTTGGATGAGTAGTGGGGAACCACTCTGCAGGTGTTAAACAAAAGTTTCTTAAGACACTCTTTTCTCAGAATAAGTTGCTGTGTTTATGCACAAGAACAAACTTTAATTCAAAGACACTTTTCTGATGGTTTGAGCACTACTGCATGGGAAAGTACACTGCTGGCCATTAAAATTGCTACACCACGAAGATGACGTGCTACAGACGCAAAATTTAACCGACATCAAGAAGATGCTGTGATATGCAAATGCTTAGCTTTTCAGAGCATTCACACAAGGTTGGCGCCAGTGGTGACACCTACAACATGCTGACATGAGGAAAGTTTCCAACCGATTTCTCATACACAAACAGCAGTTGGCTGGTGTTGCCTGGTGAAACGTTGTTGTGATGCCTCGTGTAAGGAGGAGAAGTGCATACCATCACGTTTCCGACTTTGATAAAGGTCGTATTATAGCCTATAGTGATTGTGGTTTATCGTATTGCGACAATGCTGCTTGCGTTGGTCGAGATCCAATGACTGTTAGCAGAATATGGAATCGGTGGGTTCAGAAGGGTAATACGGAACGCCGTGCTGGATCCCAATGGCCTCATATCACTAGCAGAGGAGATGACAGGCATCTTATCTGCATGGCTGTAACAGATTGTGCAGCCACGTCTCGATC
The DNA here is from genome assembly GCF_021461385.2 of Schistocerca piceifrons. Lineage (NCBI taxonomy): Eukaryota > Metazoa > Arthropoda > Insecta > Orthoptera > Acrididae > Schistocerca > Schistocerca piceifrons. The sequence continues at coordinate 936,069,334 of NC_060139.1, read as the reverse complement.
CCGGAGTGAATAGATGGGGACGTTTGCAAGACAACAACCATCTGCACAAACAGTTTGACGACGTTTGCAGCAGCATGGACTATCAGCTGGGAGACCATGGTTGCGGTTACCCTTGACACTGCATCACAGTCAGGAGTGCCTGCGATGGTGTACTCAACGACGAACCGGGGAGGACGAATGGCAAAACGTCATTTTTTCTGTTTACAGCATCATGGTGGTCGCATCCGTGTTTGGCGGCATCATGGTGAACGCACATTGGAAGCGTGTATTCGTCATCGCCATACTATCATATCACCCCGCGTGATGGTATGGAGTGCTATTGGTTACATGTCTCGGTCACCTCTTGTTCGCATTGATGGCACTTTAAACAGCGAACTTTACATTTCAGATGTGTTACAGCCTGTGGCTCTACCCTTCATTTAGTCCCTGTGAAACCCTACATTTCAGCAGGATAATGCATGACCGCATGTTACAGGTCCTTCATGGATCTTTCTGCATACAGAAAATGTTCAACTGCAGCACATTCTCCAGATATCTCACCAATTGAAAATGTCTGGTCAATGGTGGCCGAGCAGCTGGCTCGCACTACTCTTGATGAAATGTGGTATCGTGCTTCATGAGCAGCTGTACCTGAACACGCCATCCAAGCTCTGTTTGACTCAATGCCCTGGTGTATCAAGGCTGTTATTACGGCCAGAGTTGGTTGTTCTGGGTTCTGATTTCTCAGGATCTATGCACAAAAATTGTGTGAAAATGTAGTCACATGTCAGTTCTAGTATAATATATTTGTCCAATGAATACCCGTTTATCATCTGCATTTCTTCTTGGTGTAGCAATTTTAATGGCCTGTAGTGTACTTGATGGAATGTACCTATTTGAAACACTTTTTCATACAGTAATGTCATCGATTATGACCGACAAAAGTATCCTGCTTAAACATACTTTTGGAAATGGTACGAGCAAATACAACCATTTGCTACTTTCGGATTGTTTTTTTTCTTCATAATTTTGACAACAAAACTCCTTCTAACCGTGCCAGCTAGTGAAATTTCACTTCCTTTTGTGTTACAATCGTGCAAATTACAACTTAGAAAAGCACAGCCTAGCATTGCGTAAGACTCTACGATCATCTTTGCATACAAATTATGCCCTGCATCGAAGTACTTGAAACAATGGAAAACAAATCAACAACATGAGAAACTCAGTGTACCTTTCTACATACAAACATTGCAACAAGCGTTCCACAGTGGCGTCATGCGAGCAACAATCGAAACACATTTACGTCTGTACACGGGCAGCGGGTTAATGTGTTCCCCTGGACGGCAGCAAATATTCCAAATGCCAGCACCAATAAAGAAGTGTGCACCACAATGGTGTAAACAGCAGAAGTTCAAGCAGATCGTTAGTTTTGGGAGCCAATCTTTTGAATATATCAGTTACCAAGTTTTTCATTGTTTTGTGAAGTTATTATTATCATCAAACAGATATCAGGATTTTTTTTTAAAAAAGGAGAGTTTAGTTACATTACCTACTTCTTTGTTATTGTTTTTCAAAAGACAGGACATTTAACTAAATTTTTTGTGCAATTTAAACTAAGACATTATTTTATTATACTGTAATCTGTGAGGTAACAAAAGGATTATTAACATTTTGATGTTCTCTACATAAACTGATGTAACATGTGATGTAGTACGTAAACAAATTCTACAGCTACATGACTACTCTCCAATACATACTTATGTGTCTGGCAATGGGTTCATCTAACCACTTTCGCATTATTTCTCTACCATTCCGCTCCCAAATAGTGCTGGAGAAATGAATGCTTAAATATTTCCTTGTGATCTCTGATTTCTGTTATTTTATTACAGTGACCATTTCTCCGTATGTAGTTGGATGTCAAAATATTTTCATATTCGAGGGAGAAAGTTAGAGACTAAAATTTTGTGTAAAGATCTCTCCACAACAAAAAGCCTCAGTTTTAATGATTGACATCCCAACTCACATGGTATATCTGTGACAGTCATATGAAAGAAAAATGGAACATTATCCAGAGAAGATACTCAAAGCAAAAGAACATTCTCTGAGAATAAAATATCTGAAACATGTTCTCTGAGGACAGAGTTGTTCTTCAGTACCTCTCCTCCTTCTTGAGAAGATTCTCTCTATGTATGTCCTCTGCCATGTCCAGCACAGAACACACATGTAATTTTATGTTTCATTAAACTTGCTCAAACAGACAAATTGTGGGAGCATGCAGACGAATAGTTGTGTGTGCACAGTATAGGGGCAGCGGCAAAGACTCTAGTGTGTACATAATCATTTACTCTTTGCTTTGTGTTTGTTTTTGTCTTAGATGTTCTATGTTAATGTCTGGCTCATTGCTTCACAATAAAGTTGAACATTAAGAATATGAATGAGTCTATCATTAATAGAATGGAGCTACTTAGTGGCTACAAAACTATTCAAAGTGCAAGTATGGAACTGGCATCAGTGTTTTCTAGAAGAGCTGCACTGCATTTCGATTTTAGTTTTATGTGCGGCAACAAATTATAAAGTCGATACATGGACAGTTTATGAAAATGCATTTTCTGACAATGTTACAGAATTTTTGACATGGGGGAAACTTTTTCTATATTGAAGTTAGGTGAAAACATTATGTGTGCGAAAGCTTAAGAATACGTCACATTTTCATCTACTCCAAATCAGAACTCTGTCAGAGTTTTCTAACAAGAGAAAATTTTGGTTAAATATGACACACAAACAGTCCATTCACACGTCAAGTACATAAGGCTGAAGTCACAGTAGCACTGATGCTGGTGGATTCTGCTGACAACCAACATTGGCAGGAGATAGCTGATCATTTCAAATCAGTAGACCACTATGTGTGCTCACAGTGTAGCCGACCTCATCATCTGAAAGTACGTGTTTCATATGACAACCGGTGAAATTCAAACCATTTGTGTGTGTGTGTGTGTGTGTGTGTGTGTGTGTGTGTGTGTGTGTGTGTGTGTGTGTGTCCAGTCATAATGGCCAACAAAACATGAAACATGAGCTGTGGGGAGCTGATAAGTTTAGTCAAAGATACAGTTTGCAGAATCTATGGACTGAAATCATAGGTTTATTGGAAGCCACAAAGGGGCAAACTCTTTATCAAACATTTTTCCTGTGGATTACAAGCTAGAAAAATAATTTGTTCGAGTGACAAGGATGTCTTACTTTTTACTTAAAATAATTATATTGAATATTTTTGGATTGTGATTATTTACAAATTATTATTACTGCTTACTGGTGGTGTTTTTATGGCGGTAGGGTGGTGATTCTGTTACGTTATGCAGTTTGCAAATGTGGTGTACATATGTGTTCCCCAATTTTCAGTGCTTTAGATGTTAAGAGCACTGTAGACTGAACTTTTTGTTTGCCTGTCATATACTGAATGAGAGCTATTGAAGGTTAATTGATGTATGCTTGCACAATGTAAAAGAAATTCAGCAAAGCAGATTTCAAATAGGCCCCTACTTGTAGAGGTGTGATTCAAGGTCTATTAAAAAATCCAATTCTCACATTAAAAATGCAGTTCTGGTTCAAGTAAAACCAGAAGTGACACTTCGATATTTAACATCTGTCTATTACATCTTTCTAATACTTAGGCCTATACCACGTTTTGAAAAGCATAGTTTCAAAATTTTTCTGTGATATGTTAGATGTTATTTATGACACTTGGAATACTAATTTAAGATCTAATATTTTCACTCTTGCACCTCAAATACCTGTGCTATGAAATTTTTAATTTTTCCTATGCCAAATTTTGAAGCCATGCAAGTGCACTAAAAGACACTGCAATTTTGCTGATTTTCTTTATTAAAATCAACACTCAATCTGAAGTAATACTGCCCCCAGGAGTAGTGTTACTTCCTTTCTCAAATCCACTCGGTAAGTGTTTAGAGAGTAGTGATGTGTACTAGAATCTGAATGTCCTGCCTACTGCATTAATTTTCATCATTTTTAGAATAAAGTGAGCTGCTGTAAATCTACAAATCTGCCTTTCATTAAATGAATAATACTTGCTTTCTTACACAAATTTTATCAATGTATCATATAATAGAAACATGTAATTTCACCACATAAATTAACCATTGCTTGCTCATAACCTTATTGGCAAAAACTGTACACACTGAAGTCACACATCCTGCCACTGTAGCATAATAAACAACACTCTAAACAACATGGTTTGGAGAGATCATTAATGCAGTGTATCACTGATACTACATATGTTCGTAATACAAGTGTATAAATATGAAAAACATCAATTACGGCTTGTTAGTTTCTAAGGTGGTGGCTGATTCTGTTGCTAACCACTGTTGAGCGAAGGAAAGTGGTATCACAAAGTTAAAGTGTTTTTAACTGTTGTGGCATGGTGTTTTTTCCCTTCCTCTTGCATATTCATAAAACTTGTCTCGTAATTCCAGTAACTGAGGACAGAATGTACAGTACCATGTTCATTTCAAGACAGATATAACTCATTTACATGCATCTTTTAATACCAACAGCCACACTGCAGCATTCGTCTCCAAGCATGGATGCATCATAATACTACAAGCGCAAACAAAGTTGACACTCAACATGGTGGTTGATGGAAGCGACCGTACAGGCATTTGCCGTTTACAGTCACTCCCATCAGCCACCACACCAAGTGCCAACTTTGTTTGCATGAATATTATACATCATGTCCTTGGAGGTCAAAATATAACAAACTTCATACATAAAATGGATTCTAACCTAACCTAACCTCCTCGATCCCATCAAAAACTGACAAATGAGATCGGATGCATAGTGATCAAGCTGTCGCCCGGTGTTATCGGGCAACCTTTGGCAACGGCATCTGATGACCATTGTTGGTGCCACTGTGAATGCAGCCTAAGCTGTCATCTGTGCCAAAATCACAAAAATCAGTTGGTGGCCGTATGTGCATCTGTGCTTGCCCATCATCTGTTGGCTTGTGAACAACACTGACCATTCCTCCTGTATCATTACTGGTGATGAGAAACGGTGTCTTTATGCAATTGTAAGGAAAAGAAAGGAATGACTGAGCCCAAACAATGCAGCAACTCCCCATGCCAAGACCTGCAGTCATCCATAAACGATAATGTTATGCATCTGGTACAACAGCAACGGCGTGGTGTACCGCAAATTGCTTCCCCAATGTCTAGCCATCGCTGCTGATATCTATTGTCAACAACTGAGACATCTTACAGCTGCAATCCTAGACCAGGAAGACTGCTTAAAGTGATGCACTCCACAATAACACTTGCCTGCATTCCACTAGATTGACAAAAAACACTACACAGTATTTGGGTGGGGAAGTCATTCCGCATCCACCTTATTCATCTTATCTTGTGCCCTCAGATAGTCATCTTTTCCTTTCCTGATGAAAATGCACTCTGAACATGGTTCAACGAGTTCTTTTCCTCAAAACCATGTGGTTTCTACAGTCGGAGAATTGAAAAGTTAACCCAGCATTGGTAGTCTTGTTCACACTGAAGGAGGATATATTGTTGATGATTAAAGTCTCTGTTGCATGTAAACTTATGGAAGAATGCTACAAACTTCTGCACCAACCCAGTAATGTTGCATACACAATGAAGACGATAGTGAGTTCCAGAGCCCTATCTGATGCACCAACCACTGCTTGTGTAGATAATCAGCAACATTACTGACAGAATGTGTCTGTGCATTGCGCGTATGTTGAACACAAGGTAGCATTACATCTACATCTATAATCTGCAAACCACTGTGATGTGCATGGCAGAGGGTACATCCCATTGTAACAGTTATTAGGCTTTCTTCCTGCTCCATTCATATATGGGGCATGGGAAAAATGATTGATTGAATGCCTCTGTGCATGCAGTAATTATTCTAATCTTATCCTCAAGATCCCTGTATGAGCAATATGTAGGCAGTTGTGGTATATCCCTAGAGTAATCATTGAAATTCAGTTCTTGAAACTTTGTTAACAGACTTTGTCGGGATGGTTTACGTCTGTCTTCAAGAGTCTGCCATTTCAGTTCCTTCAGTATCTCTGTGACTCTCCCATGGATTAAACAAACCTGTGACCATTCGTGCTACTCTTCTCTGTATACGTTCAATATCCCCTGTTAATCCTATCTGGTATGGGTCCCACATACTTCAGCAGTATTCTAGGATGGGTCACACAAATGATTTGTAAGCAATCTCTTTTGTAGACTGTTTGCACTTCCCCAGTATTCTAGCAATAAAACAAAGCCTATCATGTACTTCACCCATGCCTCAGCTTATGTGATCATTCCATTTCACATCCCTACAAAGTGTTACACACAGGTATTTGTATGAGTTGGCCAATTCCAACAATGACTCATTGATATTATAGGGTACTACATTTTTTTGTTTTGTGAAGTGAACAATTTTACATTTCTAAACATTTAGAGCACGTTGCCAACTTCTGCACCATGCTGAAATCTTATCTAGATCTGTCTGAATATTTATGCAACTTCTCTCAGGTAGTACTTCATTATAGATAACTCCATCATCTGCAAAAAGCCTGATTTTACAATTAATATTGTCTGCAAGGTCATTAATATAGAACATGAACAGCAAGGGTCCCAACAAACTTCCCTGCGGCACACCCGAATATACTTCAACATATGATAATGTCGTTATCAGGAGAAAGAAACCTGGGGTTCTACGGATCGGAGCGTGGAATGTCAGATCCCTTAATCGGGCAGGTAGGTTAGAAAATTTAAAAAGGGAGTAGGTGTAATAATGAATAAAAAAATAGGAGTGTGGGTGAGCTACTACCAACAACATAGTGAACGCATTATTGTGGCCAAGATAGGCACAAAGCCCATGCCTACTACAGTAGTACAAGTTTATATGCCAACTAGCTCTGCAGATGATGAAGAAATTGATGAAATGTATGATGAGATAAAAGAAATTATTCAGGTAGTGAAGGGAGACGAAAATTTAATAGTCATGGGTGACTGGAATTCTAGGGTAGGAAAAGGGAGAGAAGGAAACATAGTGGGTGAATATGGATTGGGGGAGAGAAATGAAAGAGGAAGCCGTCTGGTACAATTTTGCAAGGAGCATAACTTAATCATAGCTCCGCCTGGACATATATACACTCCTGGAAATGGAAAAAAGAACACATTGACACCGGTGTGTCAGACCCACCATACTTGCTCCGGACACTGCGAGAGGGCTGTACAAGCAATGATCACACGCACGGCACAGCGGCCACATCAGGAACCGCGGTGTTGGCCATCGAATGGCGCTAGCTGCGCAGCATTTGTGCACCGCCGCCGTCAGTGTCAGCCAGTTTGCCGTGGCATACGGAGCTCCATCGCAGTCTTTAACACTGGTAGCATGCCGCGACAGCGTGGACGTGAACCGTATGTGCAGTTGACGGACTTTGAGCGAGGGCGTATAGTGGGCATGCGGGAGGCCGGGTGGACGTACCGCCGAATTGCTCAACACGTGGGGCGTGAGGTCTCCACAGTACATCGATGTTGTCGCCAGTGGTCAGCGGAAGGTGCATGTGCCCGTCGACCTGGGACCGGACCGCAGCGACGCACGGATGCACGCCAAGACCGTAGGATCCTACGCAGTGCCGTAGGGGACCGCACCGCCACTTCCCAGCAAATTAGGGACACTGTTGCTCCTGGGGTATCGGCGAGGACCATTCGCAACCGTTTCCATGAAGCTGGGCTACGGTCCCGCACACCGTTCGGCCATCTTCCGCTCACGCCCCAACATCGTGCAGCCCGCCTCCAGTGGTGTCACGACAGGCGTGAATGGAGGGACGAATGGAGACGTGTCGTCTTCAGCGATGAGAGTCGCTTCTGCCTTGGTGCCAATGATGGTCGTATGCGTGTTTGGCGCCGTGCAGGTGAGCGCCACAATCAGGACTGCATACGACCGAGGCACACAGGGCCAACACCCGGCATCATGGTGTGGGGAGCGATCTCCTACACTGGCCGTACACCACTGGTGATCGTCGAGGGGACACTGAATAGTGCACGGTACATCCAAACCGTCATCGAACCCATCGTTCTACCATTCCTAGACCGGCAAGGGAACTTGCTGTTCCAATAGGACAATGCACGTCCGCATGTATCCCGTGCCACCCAACGTGCTCTAGAAGGTGTAAGTCAACTACCCTGGCCAGCAAGATCTCCGGATCTGTCCCCCATTGAGCATGTTTGGGACTGGATGAAGCGTCGTCTCACGCGGTCTGCACGTCCAGCACGAACGCTGGTCCAACTGAGGCGCCAGGTGGAAATGGCATGGCAAGCCGTTCCACAGGAAGGATTACATCCAGCATCTCTACGATCGTCTCCATGGGAGAATAGCAGCCTGCATTGCTGCGAAAGGTGGATATACACTGTACTAGTGCCGACATTGTGCATGCTCTGTTGCCTGTGTCTATGTGCGTGTGGTTCTGTCAGTGTGATCATGTGATGTATCTGACCCCAGGAATGTGTCAATAAAGTTTCCCCTTCCTGGGACAATGAATTCACGGTGTTCTTATTTCAATTTCCAGGAGTGTGTGTGTGTGTCTATATATATATATATATATATATATATATATATATATATATATATATATATATATATATATATATATATATATATATATATATATATATGGCTATTACAAATGATTGAAGCGATTTCATAAATTCACTGTAGCTCCGTTCATTGACATATGATCGTGACACACTACAGATACGTAGAAAAACTCATAAAGTTTTGTTTGGCTGAAGCCGCACTTCAGGTTTCTGCCGCCAGAGCGCTCGAGAGTGCAGTGAGACAAAATGGCGACAGGAGCCGAGAAAGCGTATGTCGTGCTTGAAATGCACTCACATCAGTCAGCCATAACTGTGCAACGGCACTTCAGGACGAAGTTCAACAAAGATCCACCAACTGCTAACTCCATTCGGCGATGGTATGCGCAGTTTAAAGCTTCTGGATGCCTCTGTAAGGGGAAATCAATGGGTCGGCCTGCAGTGAGCGAAGAAATGGTTGAACGCGTGCGGGCAAGTTTCACGCGTAGCCTGCGGAAGTCGACGAATAAAGCAAGCAGGGAGCTAAACGTACCACAGCCGACGGTTTGGAAAATTTTACGGAAAAGGCTAAAGCAGAAGTCTTACCATTTACAATTGCTACAAGCCCTGACACCCGATGTCAAAGTCAAACGCTTTGAATTTTCGGCGCTGTTGCAACAGCTCATGGAAGAGGATGCATTCAGTGCGAAACTTGTTTTCAGTGATGAAGCAACAATTTTTCTTAATGGTGAAGTGAACAGACACAATGTGCGAATCTGGGCGGTAGAGAATCCTCACGCATTCGTGCAGCAAATTCGCAATTCACCAAAAGTTAACGTGTTTTGTGCAATCTCACGGTTTAAAGTTTACGGCCGCTTTTTCTTCTGTGAAAAAAACGTTACAGGACATATGTATCTGGACGTGCTTGAAAATTGGCTCATGCCACAACTGGAGACCGAGAGCGCCGACTTCATCTTTCAACAGGAAGGTGCTCCACCGCACTTCCATCATCATGTTTGGCGTTTCTTAAACAGGAGACTGGAAAACTGATGGATCGGTCGTGGTGGAGATCATGATCAGCAATTCATGTCATGGCCTCCACGCTTTCCCGACTTAACCCCATGCGATTTCTTTCTGTGGGGTTATGTGAAAGATTCAGTGTTTAAACCTCCTCTACCAAGAAACGTGCCAGAACTGCGAGCTCGCATCAACGATGCTTTCGAACTCATTGATGGGGACATGCTGCGCCGAGTGTGGGAGGAACTTGATTATCGGCTTGATGTCTGCCGAATCACTAAAGGGGCACATATCGAACATTTGTGAATGCGTAAAAAAACTTTTTGAGTTTTTGTATGTATGTGCAAAGCATTGTGAAAATATCTCAAATAATAAAGTTATTGTAGAGCTGTGAAATCGCTTCAATCATTTGTAATAACCCTGTATATATTTTGTAGGCTCTAATGCTCGTGAAAGGAAAAGGATCAAAATAGTGGCAATGGAAGCAATGACGATCATAGCAAAAATGAAGTGTCATGATCAACACCTAAAGTTGACACTGAGCAGCAATCAGATTCAACAACAATACCAGTAACTGTGTAGTCCCTGTCCATAATTCTCAGTCAGCATCCCAAGTAGCTTGTATGTTCAAAGATGGTTCAGAAATTGCGATTAAAAGTGACTACAATCAAAATAGCTGGGTCATTATATTGGGCCAGTTACTCAGATAGAGTGAAAAAGAAGAAGGAGCTCTTACTAAATCCTTGGACCTCTTCAAGGAATTCTGACTCTGAAAGGGATGCAAGCCATTTGTAAAGAAAATTTAATCGCACATGGTTAGAAAATTATGCACTGTAGCTAGTATATTCCAAGTTACTAGAAGAAGCGCTATACAAGCACTGTGTTTGTTTCCTCCTGTCACTGGCACTGTTAGAGGCATCTTGGGATCATTTGTGATTATACCATTCACAAAATTCAAGAGTATGCATGAAGACTGTCAGAAACATGTCAAAACCCAGCCTCAGTTAACAGCATTAGCTGCAACAAAAACTTCTCTTGGACAAGTACCTGTAGATGTCTGACTGCATAATGCACATCAAAAAGTGATTGATAAAACCAGGCAGATATTGTCATCAATTCCTTCTTTTACAGTTTTTTGTGGTGCACATGATATGCCTCTTATAGGAAAACATGCATATGAAGGTGTTTTACCAGATTTAAGAATTGATTCTGGTGACAACAAGTTAAGGAATCATCTGGAAAATTGTCACCACAGTGCTGTTTACAAAACACTGAAAATGCAAAATGAATTGATAAATATGTTTGGCATTGTTATTAGGAGAATATAGCCACTGACATAAAAAAGCAATGTTTTATGCAGTCTTGGCTGATGAAACAGTAGACATAGCTGGGAAGGGACAGTTATAAGTAGGCATGTGATTCTATGATGAAAGCAAAGTGAAAATCCAGGAAGAACTTGTAGGTTCTGTAGAGCTACATTCACAAAATACCTCATCAGTCACTGAAGTAATTGATAGTTTCCTGATCATAATAATCTTCCAGCAGAAGATTGTGTAGTATTTGGCTTCAACACCCGTTCAGTAATGGTAGGCAGAGAAAGCAGTGTGCAAGCCATTTTAGGAAAGAAGTATTATTGAGCCTCATACATTCATTGTTCAAGTCACAATCTCAACCTTGTGGTGAATGATGCAAATACAGTGCTAGAAATTAGTAAGACTGTTGCCACTATAGAAGACACTATAAACATTTTTAGAGAATCGACTACACAGCAGAAATGTGCTCCCAATTTATCACAAATGTGTGAGACGAGATGGTATGAAAAATATAAATCTATCAGACTATTTTCTCAACATTTCCCAGAGGTTGTGAGAGTTCTAGAAACATTGTCCACAGAGGGAAATTATGCAATGAGAAAATCTGAATATCAGTTGGATTCAGCCATTAAAAAACTAGTGTTCCTTTTTGCTTTACAAACAGTAGCCAAATACTCAGCAGTTTGGAACCAGTGGCTAACGTCCTGCAATCTAAGGAAGGAATCCTTGACATTCTTAGTAATGACTGAAAGGAAGCAAGACAGAACAACTAGTGAATTACTTGGAAAGCAGAAACCACTGCAGAGGAACTGGAAATAGAAACTGCTGTTCCACACTTTGCTTGTAAGCAAAAATTCAGAAGCATTCCACCGTTGGAAAGTGACAGCAAATACTGGTAGATGTTCGCTGGTAATACCATACATCAAATCACTTCATGTCGGTGTTAGTATTTGATTTTACCCCAAAGATACTCCAGTTTTTGCTCTAAATAATAAGCTACATCCTTTGAATATTGGAAAAACTAGTACAACAGAATTTCATAAAAATGTAGAACTGTTTTAATAAAATTATGGTTTGGATGACATTGCCAGGGGACTGGGCCTGTGCTACAATTTTTGGATGAAAAAGAATATATCTAAAGCTAAATTAAAGGGCATAGAAGTCATTGCCTGTTTAATGAGACCAATATCTTCTTCTCTAGCATGAGAAAAGCACTACAAATTTTAGCGCTATTCCGTGCACAATGGTGACTGTGTAGCAATCCTTCACTAAGCTTTGAAGAGTAAAGACATGGCTTACATGCATTATAGGAGATGAAGGGCTTACTGGATTATGCCTAATGAGCATACATGGAAATTACATGAAAGAAAACTGCGAGCTGTTAGAAAAGAAAGTAATTGACAAATTTGCGGGAAATCCAAGAAAATTAACACTAAATTAAAAAATTGCATTTTGTGGAAGTGCATTCTCATGTTTAAAATGTTTATTAAAAGTATTTTTCACTTTTTTCTGTTTTACATATGAATAAATGCTGCCTGTTATTCCTGCTCCCTGCTCCTTGAGACTAATATGACCTGCAGTCCAGCAGGTACACTGGGGTGAAAGGTTGTGTTGGGTAGAGTGAGCAAATGGAGAAAACAGGTGGGAGGGAGAGTTAGGGAACTTTGGCTGACAACTTGGAGAGGGGTAGCAGGTGTACAAGATAGGAGTGTGGGACAGAGAAGCAACAGGTGTATGGGATAAGGATACCGCACACAGGCACTTGAGCCAATTAGTTCATACAGAATATGGTGCCATGGACATAGGGAGTGGATTGTGAGGGTGTGACAGAGACTATGGAGAAGAGAGTGTGGGTGCATGGGGTTAGCTGAGAGTGAAGTAAGGGAGATTAGGGAGTGAAGGATGGTTGCAAGTATAATTCCCATCCATGTAGTTCAGAAAAGCTGGTGCTGGGGTGAAGGCACGGGTTGTGAAGCAACCAGTGAAATGGAGGATGTAGTGCTCTACAACCTGTTCTGCTGCTGGATGCTCAACTCTGCTCTTGGCCATAGTTTTGTGGTGGTCAGTCATTTTGGTAGGCAGTTGGTTGGTGGTCATGACCACATAAATTGCTGTGCAGTGATTGCAGCATAGATGGTATATGATGTGGCTGGCCCTAACTCTGATGGGACAGGATTGGCCTGTGATGGGACTGGAGTAGGATGTGCTGGGTGGCTGAATAGGATAAGCTTTGCGTCATGTCTTCCACAGGGATATGACCCATATGGTAAGAGGCTGGAGGTTGGGTGAGCAGTGGAATACGACTTTAGGGGGATAGGAAGGATTGTAGGTAGAATGTGACTCATTTCTTGGCCTAATGATAGATAGCCAAAGCTGTAATGAAGGATATTATTTAGTTTTCCAGTCTGGGATGACATTGTGTGAGGTTGGGGGGGATCCTCCTTTGTAGCTGGTTCTTGAGGGTGACGGGGGGATTAGGTGTTGGATGTGGGAGATGTTGACTTATAGGGAGGTGGCAGCACCAGTGGCAGGAAGAGATCTAAGTGATAATTGGGTGGGGATAATTTAAATTCATGAAGGAAGTGGTTCATATCATTAAATAAGAAGCTAGGCTATGGGTAGTTGGTTGGAGTTGTTGGCAGAGAACAGCAGAGATTCTTTCAGTGGGAGCACAGTAACCAGCTGCAATGGAGTCTCTAGAATTGTTGAGTTTATGAATTTTGATAAACTTGTAGAAGATGGATGTGCAGGCATTTATTAGAGTGATGATGAAGGTTGATTTTGGGTTTGTTTAGATTCTGGGTTTTGTGGGATATTGGAGGGAAGCTTGGGGAATGTGGCAGATGGAAAGGGTCTACAAGGCAAGGACTAGATGCTATGAGGAGTTGATGATGTTGTTCACTGGGAACATGATAGATGTTGATGAGTAGTGTTACTCCAAGGTGGGAATAGGATGTCAATAAATTGAATAACTCTTGGAGGGGTGCTGCTCCAGTTATTGGGAGATATGTTACAGTGCTGAAGGTCTCACTGAGGCCTTCTTGAACCACTGCTATATCCCAAACTTAGCCTACAAACGGATTTCCTGCACCATATCTTCTATTCTGGTAACTGCATTCCATTTTCAATTGTGAATTTCATAACAAATATAACAATCTCATAAATATATACACAAGCAACTAGGACAAAACCAATTTTCTAAATAATTATTTACTCCTTACATTATCCTTAAAATTCTTTTTTGCATCTGAGAAATCTTCTTGCCTCATGCTGTATTTCCCAGAATATAATACAATATTGTAACAAAGTAAAGTCGATGTTGGAATATCAACAATTATGAAAAGGCTTGATTGCTACCCACAGTAAAGGTGACAGATTGAGCTGCAGACAGGCAAAATGTAGACTGTTACACACTGAGCATTTTTCCATAGCCTTCTTCAGAAAAGAAAGGAAAACACAAAAAGTCACACAAATGTTGTGTGTGTGTGTATGAGATGTACTTGTGCCACCTTGTGTAATAGCTTTAGATGTGCACATTCACACAATAAGGCTCACTTCATGCACACCTGCTTGTGTGACTGTTTGTGAGTTTGTTTTTTTCTTTTCTGAAGAAGGCTTTGGGCAAAAATTCAGTGTGTAACAGTCTTTTCATTGACCCGTCCACAGTTGAGTGTGTCATCTTTATGGTGAATAACATTGTACTCTGTTCATAAATTGTTGATATTCCAACCTGGACATTCATTTGTGTGATTAATAACTTTAATGAAAATAATCAGTTATTGAAAATATAATTGCATAAATGAAAAATGTACTCATCAAGTGGCAGCAGGAGAAAACACTTATAAAAGGCTTTGTGGGCTAGTGGCTCCTTTTTATGGCAGAAGAGTTGAAGGGAAAGGAAGAGGTATGAAGGAAAAGGACAAGCAAGGTTCAGAAAATTTCAGAAAACTGGGAGATTTATGGAAAAGTCACCCCGAATCCTGAGTCAGAGGAGACTTACTGAACATTTGGTAAGTCTCACCTGTCCCATAACTCTGCCCATTTCCTGAACCTTGCTTGTCCTTTTCCTTCATCCTTCTTCCTTTCCTTCCAACCCTGCTGTTAGAAGCTGGATCCACTGGCTCCGAGAGCTTGCACATTTCCGTAACTTAAATAAGTTGGTAATTTATCTGGTTATAAATGTGCAGCCAACTACTTTTTGGATTTTTTATATGATTTATTGTACCGTTAACTAGTTTTCAAGCAACTGCTGGCTCATCATCAGATGGAGGCATTATAGAAACTTGGTACTCTGAAAAGTCACCAATTTAAATCACAGTTGCAGTGCATCATCCATAATGCATATACTGATAAGAACTTGTTTTTCTCCTGCTGCCACTTGGAGAATAGATTACATTAGATTAATAGCTTTAGATATTATTTTTATGTTTTGAAATACTGATCAAATTCACCAGTCGCCTTATGAGTTTTTGAGGTCTCATAGCGTCTCTGTTGTTATGCACAAGAATTATTAATACTAACATTATCAGAGATTTCTGCCACTGCATTTTAAATGTTTGTTTTATTACATGGAATTGATGCATTAAAGTGATGTGTAAATGTTTCTAGGAAACATAACATTTTTCACATGTGTCTTCTCTTCTCTACACTTCATCCCATGCTTCCCTCTTCAGTAGCTTAAAAGATTGCACGTCTGATGGTTGAAATCCCTGTCTTTTCTTGCTCTAATAACCCTATGTGGTGGTTGATTTTTGTTTGTAGAACAATGAACTGAATATAATGATCATTGCACCCTGTAATGATATGTTATATTCTTCTTTGTATGTATTTATGTCTCTCTGATCAATGGTAGTGCTTGATAATTTGACAGCTATGGTTGAGGAATTTATAGTTGTATGCAGTTGTATGTTACACACAAGGCATTCAATCTTTGTTGATCATCAGAGTGCTTGTTGAAGTTAAGATTCAAATCTCCGCTGGTTATAACTGTCATTAAGTCTTCTGATGCACTGAAAGTATTTTCCAGCTTGCTGAAGAAATTGCTGATATTTTCATGTGCACTTCTGTAAAACAAATAGTAATATCTATTTTATAATGTGATAAGTTTAATCGCAGGTACTTAAAGACGTGCTCTGTAACTATAGTTTCAGTGAATTGTAGAGGTCAGTGTTCAACACCTCTCCTAACAAATACACATTCCTTCATGAGCACAGAGCAGAGTGGCTGAGTGGTAAGGTGCTGGGCTATTATTCAGAATGATAGTGGTTCAAATCCCCTTCTGTTCATCGAGATTTATGTTTTCTGTGACTTATCTAAATCATTTAAGACAAACACTGGATGGTGCCTTTGAAAGGAAGTCGCTGATTTCCTTCCCCAGCCTTCACCAACCCAGTCTTTATAGACCCTCACCTTCTTCCGTTTTCTTTCGTCCATGAGCAGAGGTGTTTCTGCAGACATATGGTGACAAATTAAAACCACAAAGCCTTCTGAGTGCTAGTGTTTTTTTTATATTTTTTATTATTATTATTATTAACCAATGCTCACTGGAGTAGGTCAGTATTTTAGTTTCATTTATCTTGCCTGGTAAAGATTGGAAATTTTGATAAATTGGCCTGAAATTTGACATACTGGTTGGAGCAGGTATATTTAATTCACCACCAAAAGTCCTCACTTCTTAATCGTGAATGGATCAGCCATTTTCATTTTGGTGTTATCTTCTCTTTTGTATTTGAATAGGTGGTGATTTTAATTGAGCTTTTGTATCTGGAATTTCTATGTTTATGGTTATTTATGAGTTTCCATTAAAAACATTTGACACCACAAATGATAACTCCATTCATAAAGTTTTGGAGACACTGTGGAATTGTGTGGGCGTAACACATTTGGGGTTGCCTGTGGACTTGACTTCCTAGATAGATGCAAGATCATTGGGTGCTGGGTTTCAGCTGAATAATAATTTTTGATGTGATTCTTCTCCTTGTGGTGATTTCCTTTCTGCTGTTGCGACTGGATTATTCAACACTGCCACGTGATTTTCTTTTATTTTGAGCAGTTTCTTTCAGTGTGACTGGTGTCTTCTCAGACATATGTTTCTGTTATGATTATGTTTGCAAGGGATTTTTCCCCTGAAGTGATTCCTGTGTATTCTGTATCCTGTAGAATGGTTTCTTTCTTAGACATAAACATCAACAAATTTTACATTCTGTAAGGCTTTAAATATTTATTGGAGCATGCAATTTCTGAAAGCAATTTTAAAATCAAACTAGAAAATCCAGGATGGAATGTAACAATATTATGCTACTCACCATATAGCAAAGATGCAGATTTGCGCATAGGCACAACAAAAAGACTGTCCCAGAATAATCTTTGGGCCAACAACTAGTAGTGGCTTTAGCTGCCAAAGACTGGGTCATGTGTGTGTGTGTGAGTTGTGTTTGTGTGTGTGTGTGTGTGTGTGTGTGTGTGTGTGTGTGTTTTGTCTATTTTTGACAAAGGCCTTGTTGGCCAAAAGCTTATTTGGTGACAGTCTTTTTTTTTGTGCCTATTTGCGACTCAGCATCTCCATTATATCTCAAAAAATAAAAAAATGGAAACCTGAAGTTTTCCATTATAACTTCAATGAATATTTTTCTTTAGAGTACACTATGGCGCATGTGATTCATGTTGTACTGTTTGAAGACATTTTGGGCCCCAGTCTCAGTGCTGGATGTCCCTGCAGTATTTTTCTGTTATTCGCCCATTCATCTTGAGACAAACATGTTCACAGCCAATATCCTATTTATAGGTTTTGCCTGTCCCTTTTCCTAGAAGCTGTAGGTCAGTAATTTTCAAGCAATTGTTTCTGGCAAATGGTGTGAAAGTGATACAGTGAACCTTGCAAATGTAATATTTAAAGTAGCACATATTGTAAACATAATGTGGTTATAATTCATGTTCCAGTTTCAAAATGCTATGGGAAACCACTGCTTAGAATGGTGTCCAATTTGAGTAGAATATTGCCAAAGAAGGGGGAAACATTGTGGAAACAAAGAAATTTAACGAAAATTTTCCACCTAAATGGTGCTGTAAGCATCATAACGTAAATGGGTTCACCTACAAATGGCAGATGAATTGCAATGAGATGCCTATAGTGCAAGTTGCACATTAAGCTAAATGTACTGTCCATGTGCGTGACTGCACAAGTTTGGCCGGTCATATGGATTTCGGTTTTCTGTGATTTCCCTCAATCACTTATGGTAAATGCTGGGATGGTATCCTTGAAAGGGCACGGCCGACTTCCTTCCCTATCCCTCAAGGTCAATAACCTCATAAAAAGCAACAATGACATTGGTTTTTAATTGTCCTGAAGCCAAAAATCACATGAAAAACAACAACAAAATCGGTTTTTAATTGTTGTGGAACTGATGCAAGACATGTTTACTCAGTATGCTGTCTACTATTTTCACCCATAGGTTGGAATCAAGAAACAGCATGTTCCACAAAAGGGGTCACATTCAGAATGTGTTGTGCAATGTGTGCCTTCAACTCAGCAACTTTTGTAATTGGGGCACTGAACAATATCTTTCATACCACCCCATAGCCAAAAGTCACACAGATTAAGATCAGGCTGTAGGTAAATGACTGCCTATAATTCTAGCATTTCCAAAATGCATCTGCAGCAGCTGCTTCACTGGCTGTGAAATGTGTGGAGGAGTGCCATCTTGCATAAAAATGATCCTACCCGTACATTAACACTGTTGAAGGGCTGGAATGACATTGGTATTTACCAGTGATGGTACAGGTAACAGAACCCATAGCACTCACTTTTTTTATATATATATATATATATATATATAAAACAAAGATGAGGTGACTTACCGAACGAAAGCGCTGGCAGGTCGATAGACACACAAACATACACACAAAATTCAAGCTTTCACAACAAACTGTTGCCTTATCAGGAAAGAGGGAAGGAGAGGGGAAGATGAAAGGAAGTGGGTTTTAAGGGAGAGGGTAAGGAGTCATTCCAATCCCGGGAGCAGAAAGACTTACCTTAGGGGGGAAAAAGGACAGGTATTCACTCGCACACACGCACATATCCATCCACACATACAGACACAAGCAGACATATTTAAAGACAAAGAGTTTGGGCAGAGATGTCAGTCGAGGCAGAAGTGTAGAGGCAAAGAAGTTGTTGAAAGACAGGTGAGGTATGAGTGGCGGCAACTTGAAATTAGCGGAGATTGAGGCCTGGCGGATGACGAGAAGAGAGGATATACTGAAGGGCAAGTTCCCATCTCCGGAGTTCGGATAGGTTGGTGTTGGTGGGAAGTATCCAGATAACCCGGACGGTGTAACACTGTGCCAAGATGTGCTGGCTGTGCACCAAGGCATGTTTAGCCACAGGGTGATCCTCATTACCAACAAACACTGCCTGCCTGTGTTCATTCATGCGAATGGACAGTTTGTTGCTGGTCATTCCCACATAGAATGCATCACAGTGTAGGCAGGTCAGTTGGTAAATCACGTGGGTGCTTTCACACGTGGCTCTGCCTTTGATCGTGTACACCTTCCGGGTTACAGGACTGGAGTAGGTGGTGGTGGGAGGGTGCATGGGACAGGTTTTGCATCGGGGGCGGTTACAAGGATAGGAGCCAGAGGGTAGGGAAGGTGGTTTGGGGATTTCATAGGGATGAACTAACAGGTTACGAAGGTTAGGTGGACAGCGGAAAGACACTCTTGGCGGAGTGGGGAGGATTTCATGAAGGATGGATCTCATTTCAGGGCAGGATTTGAGGAAGTCGTATCCCTGCTGGAGAGCCACATTCAGAGTCTGGTCCAGTCCCGGAAAGTATCCTGTCACAAGTGGGGCACTTTTGTGGTTCTTCTGTGGGGGATTCTGGGTTTGAGGGGACGAGGAAGTGGCTCTGGTTATTTGCTTCTGTACCAGGTCGGGAGGGTAGTTGCGGGATGCGAAAGCTGTTTTCAGGTTGTTGGTGTAATGATTCAGGGATTCCGGACTGGAGCAGATTCGTTTGCCACGAAGACCTAGGCTGTAGGGAAGGGACCGTTTGATGTGGAATGGGTGGCAGCTGTCATAATGGAGGTACTGTTGCTTGTTGGTGGGTTTGATGTGGACGGACGTGTGAAGTTGGCCATTGGACAGGTGGAGGTCAACGTCAAGGAAAGTGGCATGGGATTTGGAGTAGGACCAGGTGAATCTGATGGAACCAAAGGAGTTGAGGTTGGAGAGGAAATTCTGGAGTTCTTCTTCACTGTGAGTCCAGATCATGAAGATGTCATCAATAAATCTGTACCAAACTTTGGGTTGGGAGACTTGGGTAACCAAGAAGGCTTCCTCTAAGCGACCCATGAATAGGTTGGCGTACGAGGGGGCCATCCTAGTACCCATGGCTGTTCCCTTTAATTGTTGGTATGTCTGGCCTACAAAAGTGAAGAAGTTGTGGGTCAGGATGAAGCTGGCTAAGGTAATGAGGAAAGAGGTTTTAGGTAGCGTGGCAGGTGATCGGCGTGAAAGGAAATGCTCCATCGCAGCGAGGCCCTGGACGTGCGGAATATTTGTGTATAAGGACGTGGCATCAATGGTTACAAGGATGGTTTCCGGGGGTAACAGATTGGGTAAGGATTCCAGGCGTTCAAGGAAGTGGTTGGTGTCTTTGATGAAGGATGGGAGACTACATCTACATCTACATCTACATTGATACTCCGCAAGCCACCCAACGGTGTGTGGCGGAGGGCACTTTACGTGCCACTGTCATTACCTCCCTTTCCTGTTCCAGTCGCGTATGGTTCGCGGGAAGAACGACTGTCTGAAAGCCTCCGTGCGCGCTCTAATCTCTCTAATTTTACATTCGTGATCTCCTCGGGAAGTATAAGTAGGGGGAAGCAATATATTCGATACCTCATCCAGAAACGCACCCTCTCGAAACCTGGCGAGCAAGCTACACCGCGATGCAGAGCGCCTCTCTTGCAGAGTCTGCCACTTGAGTTTATTAAACATCTCCGTAACGCTATCACGGTTACCAAATAACCCAGTGACGAAACGCGCCGCTCTTCTTTGGATCTTCTCTATCTCCTCCGTCAACCCGACCTGGTACGGATCCCACACTGATGAGCAATACTCAAGTATAGGTCGAACGAGTGTTTTGTAAGCCACCTCCTTTGTTGATGGACTACATTTTCTAAGCACTCTCCCAATGAATCTCAACCTGGTACCCGCCTTACCAACAATTAGTTTTATATGATCATTCCACTTCAAATCGTTCCGTACGCATACTCCCAGATATTTTACAGAAGTAACTGCTACCAGTGTTTGTTCCGCTATCATATAATCATACAATAAAGGATCCTTCTTTCTATGTATTCGCAATACATTACATTTGTCTATGTTAAGGGTCAGTTGCCACTCCCTGCACCAAGTGCCTATCCGCTGCAGATCTTCCTGTATTTCGCTACAATTTTCTAATGCAGCAACTTCTCTGTATACTACAGCATCATCCGCGAAAAGCCGCATGGAACTTCCGACACTATCTACTAAGTCATTTATATATATTGTGAAAAGCAATGGTCCCATAACACTCCCCTGTGGCACGCCAGAGGTTACTTTAACGTCTGTAGACGTCTCTCCATTGATAACAACATGCTGTGTTCTGTTTGCTAAAAACTCTTCAATCCAGCCACACAGCTGGTCTGATATTCCGTAGGCTCTTACTTTGTTTATCAGGCGACAGTGCGGAACTGTATCGAACGCCTTCCGGAAGTCAAGAAAAATAGCATCTACCTGGGAGCCTGTATCTAATATTTTCTGGGTCTCATGAACAAATAAGGCGAGTTGGGTCTCACACGATCGCTGTTTCCGGAATCCATGCTGATTCCTACATAGTAGATTCTGGGTTTCCAGAAATGACATGATACGCGAGCAAAAAACATGTTCTAAAATTCTACAAGAGATCGACGTAAGAGATATAGGTCTATAGTTTTGCGCATCTGCTCGACGACCCTTCTTGAAGACTGGGACTATCTGTGCTCTTTTCCAATCATTTGGAACCCTCCGTTCCTCTAGAGACTTGCGGTACACGGCTGTTAGAAGGGGGGCAAGTTCTTTCGCGTACTCTGTGTAGAATCGAATTGGTATCCCGTCAGGTCCAGTGGACTTTCCTCTATTGAGTGATTCCAGTTGCTTTTCTATTCCTTGGACACTTATTTCGATGTCAGCCATTTTTTCGTTTGTGCGATGATTTAGAGAAGGAACTGCAGTGCGGTCTTCCTCTGTGAAACAGCTTTGGAAAAAGGTGTTTAGTATTTCAGCTTTACGCGTGTCATCCTCTGTTTCAATGCCATCATCATCCCGTAGTGTCTGGATATGCTGTTTCGAGCCACTTACTGATTTAACGTAAGACCAGAACTTCCTAGGATTTTCTGTCAAGTCGGTACATAGAATTTTACTTTCGAATTCAATGAACGCTTCACGCATAGCCCTCCTTACGCTAACTTTGACATCGTTTAGCTTCAGTTTGTCTGAGAGGTTTTGGCTGCGTTTAAACTTGGAGACTGCATGTAATGGGTTGAAGGTGTTGATCTACGTAGGCAGAGATACGTTCTGTGGGGGCTTGGTAACCAGCTACAATGGGGCGGCCGGGATGATTGGGTTTGTGGATTTTAGGAAGAAGGTAGAAGGTAGGGGTGCGGGGTGTCGGTGGGGTCAGGAGGTTGATGGAGTCAGGTGAAAGGTTTTGCAGGGGGCCTAAGGTTCTGAGGATTCCTTGAAGCTCCACCTGGACATCGGGAATGGGGTTACCTTGGCAAACTTTGTATGTGGTGTTGTCTGAAAGCTGACGCAGCCCCTCAGCCACATACTCCCGACGATCAAGTACCACGGTCTTGGAACCCTTGTCCGCTGGAAGAATGACGATGGATCGGTCAGCCTTCAGATCACGGATAGCCTGGGCTTCAGCAGTGGTGATGTTGGGTGTAGGATTAAGGTTTTTTAAGAAGGATTGAGATGCAAGGCTGGAAGTCAGAAATTCCTGGAAGGTTTGGAGAGGGTGATTTTGAGGAAGAGGAGGTGGGTCCCGCTGTGACGGAGGACGGAACTGTTCCGGGCAGGGTTCAATTTGGATGGTGTCTTGAGGAGTCGGATCATTAGGAGTAGGATTAGGATCATTTTTCTTCGTGGCAAAGTGATACTTCCAGCAGAGAGTACGAGTGTAGGACAGTAAATCTTTGACGAGGGCTGTTTGGTTGAATCTGGGAGTGGGGCTGAAGGTGAGGCCTTTGGATAGGACAGAGGTTTCGGATCGGGAGAGAGGTTTGGAGGAAAGGTTAACTACTGAATTAGGGTGTTGTGGTTCCAGATTGTGTTGATCGGAATTTTGAGGTTTTGGAGGGAGTGGAGCTGGAAGTGGGAGATTGAGTAGATGGGAGAGACTGGGTTTGTGTGCAATGAGAGGAGGTTGAGGTTTGCTGGAAAGGTTGTGAAGGGTGAGTGAGTTGCCTATCCAGAGGTGGGAAACCAGGAGATTGGATAGTTTTTTGAGGTGGAGGGTGGCATGCTGTTCTAATTTATGGTTGGCCTGTAGGAGGATGCTCTGAACAGCCGGTGTGGATGTGGGAGAGGAAAGATTAAGGACTTTTATTAAGGATAGAAGTTGACGGGTGTGTTCATTGGCTGAGTTGATGTGTAGGTGAAGGATTAGGTGGGTGAGGGCAATGGATTGTTCAGTTTGGAACTGGTATAGGGACTGATGGAAGGAAGGGTTGCAGCCAGAGATGGGAACTTTAAGTGTGAGGCCTTTGGGGGTGATGCCAAATGTCAGACAAGCCTGAGAAAATAGAATATGGGAGCGTAATCTGGCTAGGGCGAAGGCATGTTTGTGGAGGGAATGTAAATAAAACTTAATGGGGTCGTTGTGGGGGTGTTGTGAGGGTGACATGGTATTAGAAGGTGGAAAGTGTAACATGAGGTGAAATGAAAATGAAAATAAAAATATATGGGGAGAGATAAAGGTGAACCGGAAAGTAACTGGAGATCTGGAATGAAAAAAGGCGAAAAGGTGTTGGTTACAGCTGGGCTATGTTGGACTTGGGTTGGTAGACAACGATGTGCATAAAGGTTAGGTGGTTGTGTTGCCTCCAAAACACGTTAAAGGACGGAGAAATTCGGGAAAATTTCGAAAAAACTGCGTGTAGTATATTAAAAGGAGTGGTATTGTGGTGGCAGATTATGAAAATGAGGCTAACAATTGTCTGACGAAGAAATAATGACTTTAAAACCTGTGGGAAGCGGCTAAAAATTATAAGTGATGTGGGAAAAACGGAAATGGAAATAAGGCGAAAGTTATTAGAACTGGCCGAAATGGTTGTTTAAAAGGTGAAAGGAGCTGTTTGTGAACTAGAAACGGTGGATATTATAGAGGTGGTAGTGCTGAAAGCGGCAAAAAAATTTTTTTGGTTATGGTTTGGAAGTGGGTTACGTATTATTTAGTATATATATAGGCGGGATAAAATAGTATAGCAGATTACGGTAAAAAGGAGAAGGTGAATACAAAGTGAAACTACTGGCAACAACAGAAAGAGGAAAATAAGACGACAGAAAAGATTTCAAAATGCAACAGTGACAATAAGAAACGTAATTGTTGGATTCAAATTAATGATATCATTCCCACGTGGAATGATTCCTTCTATTATATATATATATATATATATATATATATATATATATATATATAAAGGCCATACAATAAATGACGCCGTCGAACCGTACCATACAGTTACGTTTGCAGGAATTCAAGAACAAACGTTTGTCTTTCTGGCAGATCACCATAAAGCAACTCATGAACATGATAATTTAATGTGGATAGTAAAGCAGGATGTTTTGTAGAATTTTATACACCATGCTGACAGGCATGTCCAAAGATCAGGCAATTCCCCATGTCCTGCATGTTACCATACCACTACTCGACTTTTCCTGCAATGATATAGTCACACCGTGTACTGACTTTGGGTCAATTATCTTCCTCCGTCTTCCACACAGCACTTCAAAAGAACCTGTATTTTTTAATTTCATAATCATTTCCTCAAGACCCTTGGCAGACATTGGATCAATGCCTCTTTTCATACCCGTGAGTGTGTCAACTTCTGCAGAGCTACTGCTGCACAGTCACCATACTTGTAAAAAGAGCTTTACCAGCAGCACTTTATCCTGGATTGCAATAGTCATGCTGAGCAGGTCAATTGCAAACTGAGGAATAGCTGTGTATTTTGTATATTCTGCCGCTTACCATGCCATCTAGTGGTAAAATTTTCAAACCATATATACACATAGGTATGCCTATATACCTGTAGAAGGATTTTGATTTCAGGCACACAGTTTCATCCACTAACTACAGCCTCCATCATTGCCTGGAACATGCCATTCCAGAGGTTCAAAATTGCTCTGCCTGATATTCCTGGGGCATAGGTGTTGCAGAGCCCAAACTCTATAAAAGGTCATTTTTTGTGGGAACTGGCACTGTACCTATAACTGGCTACTGTGAAACTTGTCAAAACATTGTTTTGACATACTGTTA
Organism: Schistocerca piceifrons; assembly: GCF_021461385.2. Taxonomy (NCBI): domain Eukaryota; kingdom Metazoa; phylum Arthropoda; class Insecta; order Orthoptera; family Acrididae; genus Schistocerca; species Schistocerca piceifrons. The sequence goes on along the minus strand of NC_060139.1, from coordinate 936,043,858 downwards.
CTTGACTGATAACCAAAAATGGTTTCACCAGTGAAATTTGCAAGGGAAGCTAATATTCTCATAAATTTCTTCATGTTAGCACCCAAACATTTTGCCACTCCATCTACATTTGAATGGTTCCATTTTCAGTTTTTTTTGCCTGTGATAGCAGCTGAATTTTAAAATGAAATAAATAATAGTGTTCTTCTTTAGTGATTTTAAAAATCCAAGTTTTCTTTGCCTGTGATTGCAGCTGAATTTTAAAAAGAAATAAATAATAGTATTCTTTTTTAGTGATTTTAAAAATTCAAGATCTTATCCTTAACCTAGGTTATTTTATTTTCAGGATCTTGTGTGAGACTGTGAAGGATTTTACAATGCGAGCAGCTGAAATCAGTTTAGGTCAAGGTGATGATCAGTTTGGTGGAAAATGCAAAGTTCTTAATGAGAAGCTTGATTTGCTATTGGCTACACTACATGATGAAGAGAAGATTGCAAAGCCTGAGGTATAGTGCATAATGATTATTTATTATCATGAGCACACAAACAAACACAGGAATGCAGTGATTAAGTGAGAGTTTGAAATGAGCATAATATGTTGAAGAAATGGAAGTGGATGTTTCTGATTTCTTGTGACAATGAAAAGAACAGATTAACTCAGAACCAAGAACCAATACAATTTATCAGTGAAGAACCTCTTCAGCCAATGATTATCAAAGTAAAATAAAGCAGTCATATACTTGAATGTTGGTCTGAACACCATAATGCTCTAGTAGCCTTTGTATAGTTGGGAATGGTTTGCTCTTTGCCATCTTGTAACCTCCTACTGGTTCATTTAGCCTGTTATATGAGAATGTACAGTTGAATGTAGAATTTTAACCATAGTAATATTTGATCTTTTTACATAGGCAATGCGTGTTGTTGAGCAAATCAAAGAGCCTTAATTCTCTATTCTGCCACCTTTTGAGAATCAGCTCTAACAGTTTAAAGTCTGAGATAGTTTTGTTAAAAAACTGTGTTTGTGTGCCCATGTGTCAGAATTAAGTATTGCTTTCAAATACTGTGAGCATAGGACCCATTTACCTCTGCTGTGAATTTTTTATTTCTATATTTGTCAGTTCTATGAAACTTTTTATAGTTCTCTTTATGTAAAAGTTTGAAAGTAATGTTAAAATATTGAATTAATTTGTAATAGGTTTAATTTTTATTGTGTTTTATAGCTGGGAATGTTCAGTTCAGATGCTTTCTTTTAATGGTAATTTTCTTCAGTATGTAAGAGAATCTTATGTGCTAGAGACACACTGGAATAATAAGCTAGTTTATTAATACTATTTTGGTGTATTGTTTGATCATGAGCTGCAGATATAAAAACATGTTACAATTACTGATTTCACAGTTGTAAACCAATGAGCAGCTGAATTAGGGGCATCTACATAGTAGCATGTTAACAACTCTGTCTGATTTGATGATGGTGACAACATGTTATGGCTTCGATTCCATTAGACACAAGCACACTCATGTCACTGTGGAGCCTTCCTCAGATCATTATGTCACAGTTTACAAGAAATAGGTTGGTGCTTTGTCCTGCTGAAGGTGCAGGTAACCTGTGGTATACTGAAGGCAATAAAACAGATTCACATTATCAAACTGTAGGCTTATGTAGCCTATCATTAGCTGGTGACAGATAATGGTAGGCTTATTGGTACCACCATTTCATCCCATTTACATATGCCCCACATGAGAATACCTCCAGAACTTGCTTGAATGGTGCCCTGCTGAAAAAAGAACTACATCATCTCATGTGATTTTTTGTACTCAGTATTCTGCCATTAGTTTGTACCAACATATACCATGAATAACCAGTCAAGGTAACCTTTTGTCCACATTTTGAGCATCTGGTGGCCATGTTGTTCCTTTGGCCACATTAATTTGAATGCCCTTTGAGATTGGGTTTCTGTGCCCTATAGGGACGAGTTGGTTCACAATAGTACGCTGTGTCTTTGGTTGATGTTGTCCAGCATTGAAATGGCGAGAGATTTGCTCCACTGTGGAACTTCTATCTGTTGCTACAATCTTTGATAATTGACAGTGGCTTCTGTCTTTCAAATGTTGTTTTTTATTTATTCATTTATTTACCCATCATCAAGCATTGTAAATACTGTTGATTTTATCATTGTTTGTACAAAATAAGAAGTGTCATTGTGATACATACACATATGTACAGTGCATATCTGTATTATAAGGCATCTGTGTTAGTAATGTGTTAATGTAAATGAGCTGTATGCAACATAAGTAATGCTACAGCTGGACAATACACACAATAAGGATAAAATGGTGCAGTAAACTACTAGAAAACCACCACAAAGGAAACATTAATAATTGGAGGCACACCATATTTAATAGAAAGATCACTTTCGCTAAATGTTTTAAATTTTTTTTATATTCTATAATGCCTTTTGGTTGAGCCATCTTTGTGTAGTGTTCCCAAAGACATTCAGTGATGCATTGTTAATCATTTACCTGAGATATGTGTTGTGGTTGTATATAGACTGTTCCTGTTTGTGATTCTGTAGGTTTTCCTTGGTAGCAACAAACAACTAAGTGTTTGATTGAATAGTGGAAACTCTAGTTTGGAATACAAGCAATATTAGGAAATGAATACATTGCTACTCATCGTAACAATGACTCTTCGAATTGCAGACAGACACAACAAAATACTGTTACGCATTATAGCTTTTGGCCAAAACCTTCTTCAGCAGAGGAAACACACACACATTCACACAAGCAAGCTCACCTCATACACGCATGACCGCTACCACAGGGAACTCCGACCAGATTCCAGACGGAGGTGCTGGTGGTAACAGTCATGTGTTTATGATGAGTGCTTGCTTGTGTGAATGTGTGTATGTTTCTTTCCTGAAGAAGGCTATGGCTGAGTGCTATAACATGTAACAGTCTTTTTGTTGTGCCTGTCTGCAACTCAATGGTTCGTTTTTACAGTGAGTTGCAATCTATCCTTTTCCTAATATTGTTCAGTATATAATTGCTTTTTTGTAAGTACTAGTCTTCAAATAAACATCTATAATAGCACAAAAAAGTTTGTAATTATGTTTCAGTTCTTAAATAAGTAGATTGGACCTGAAGATGTGTCTGTAAGCTGTGAAACTGGTAGTGTGGTCAATGAAAGCTGAGTTTTATCTGATGTCAGCGATGTTTTCATTCATCATATATGAAGGGATATAACTGTCAACAATTTTAGTTTTTTTTTAAATATGATCTGCAGGATACATGATTTCTCACTCAAGAAATGCACCTGACCACCGTTTTTGCCAAATAATACTTTTTGTGCCTGAAGAATTGCCCTATAACAATATTTTATAGGTTAAATGTCTGTGAAAAAGAGCACAATAAGAGTTAAGTAATAACTTGGCACTTACAGAAGTCCCAAGTTCAGTTAGCAAATAGATGCCTCAGACTAATTTAATAGATATGTAGTTTTTGTGATTTCCCCACATTGGTTTTGGATCAAGAGGCATGCCAAGAAATCTATTTGATGTGGCATCACTGTCATTACTGCAAGGCATTCCATCTCCCTCCAACACAATAGTTATTTGCAATTCATTTGGTCAGGAGTGTATAATATTGTGTAGAGTGTATATGGTTTGTGCGAAGGATGGAAAAGAAACATTAATTTACCAGTTACTGAAACAGCAACTACTGGAGTAAGTTTAACACACACAAAAAAATAACAGCAGTTGAATCTTTAGTTTTCACAACTTTCTGATGATATCTTTATCAAAAGAGAGAGGCAGAAAAGAAAATATGCAATAGCAAACATGTAAGGATGTGATGTTTAACAAGAAGCTTTTTTTGGATTCCAACTTTTGCACTTTACTTTCCTTTTAATTAATAGATTTCTTTCCTTTAGAAATCTGCACTTACTCCGCTTGCTGCTTTCTTTATTGCTCTTTGTTCTACATGTATAGTCTGCAAGCCACCTTGTGGTGTTTGGTCGAGGGTACTTATGGTGCCAATTTCTTTTTCCATCATTCCCCGTTCTATTTGCGAATGGTGTGCTATAAGAATGATTGTTGATAAACCATATTAGATCCAATTTCTCTGATATTTTTTTCATTATTGTGATTTCACAAGATGTACATGGAAGGAGGTAATGTGTTGTCTGACTCTTCCCAGAATTTACTCTCTTTGAATGTCAATAGTAAATTTCTCTGTCATGCTTATGTGTCTCTTGTAGCATCTGATACTAGAGCCTGTCAAGAGCGTTATGCTCACATGCCAATGAAACAATCCTGGGATGAAACATGTTATTCTTTTCTATCTCCCCTATTAACCCAGCTGGTAAGGATCTCAAACTGATGAACAGTACTCAAGAACTGACAAAAAATTATTTTCTAAGCTGCTTTTTTCATGGTTTGAAGTACATTTCTTTAATATCTTTTCTGTGAATCTCACTCTGGTATCAGCTTTCCTAGAAATTGTTTTGTGTGTTCATTCCTCTTTAGGTTGTTCCAGACAGTTACTTTCTAGGTATTGTATGGTAACTACTGCTTCCAGTGAATTTTTGTCAATTTTGTAATGAAACTGTAGCGGATTTCTTCACCTATTTATGCATAATATGTAGTATTTATGTAAGTTTGGGGTCAACTGCCAGTCCCCTGCACCAATCGTCAATCCTTTGTTTATTTTCTAGTAGTTTGCTACAGTCTTCTGGCATATAGACAACTACAACATCTGTGAACAGCCTCATGAAGCATCCAGCGTTATCTGCTAGATCATTTATATATATGCTTTTATCACACTTGTGGTGTTCGTGAAATTACTTTTAAATCTGTCAGTTTTGTTCTGTCAAGGGTATATGTTGAGCTTTTTCTATGAGGCAGTCCTGATTCCAGTCACGGACCTGGTTTAATCCTTGGTAATATCATATTTTATTCATTAAATGACACCTTCCTGAAGTTGATGAACATAACATCAACCTGGTGCTGCTGTGTATGGTGCTCTGGATCTCTTTGACAAACAGAGTGAGCTGTATTTCATAGGGTCAATGTTTATGGAAACCATGTTGACCTTTATAGAGGAATTTATTGTCCAGCATTGTAAAAATATGTGAGCATAAAATTCTGAGATCTTGAAAAACACTAAATGAAAGAGGTTCAATGTGTTTTTCCTGTGTTTAGCGTGTTTGTGCACTTTTTTCTGGTTGCTATGTCTGAAGTCAGTAAGGAGACCTTCTCCTTCTACTGTCCTGAATCTATTAATAGTCATGTTTCAGTTTTGCATTTCAATTTTAGTTACATAACACAAGATATAATTAGGTTTTGAATTGAATTAGTACATTATTTCACTGATTTTGCTTACTACTTTTCAGCCAACTGTGACTGGAATATTGCCTGAAGGAGAAGAAAAGGGTATTGTGGAACAACCTGAGAAAGAAACTCCTCAGCCAAAAAGGGTAAACATTGTATTTCAAATATTGATTTGCAGTAACTCTGAACATTGAAGCTTTACTGTGTATCCTAGAATACACTGCCAGTATGCCAAAAAGTATAGCCAAATAAACTATTGTGCTCTTTAAAAATGAGCCTGAAATGTGCCTCTTTTTACACAAAAGGAAGAAATTATATCCAGAGGAAAGTGGAAAGATTACCTGTTGCAACTGATATATTATAACTTGAAAAAACCTTCATAAAATTAAATCAGTAAATATCCTACAAGTTGTGTAACTCCCTCTAAGACCATGAAATTTAATGCTCATATAATAAGAATTAATTCTTAATGTGATACGTGAGCAGTATTATTTTATTGGCGAGACCTCTTCTTTAGGTAAAGTAAACAGTAATTATGCTGTGATTGAGGGTGAGGGAATATGTTTGCAGAATGCAGTTTTCTGCCAGTTTGCGGGGCAATATTAAGTGGACACACCTAATTACATATGAAAACGCCAAAAGCAATAATGCTAAAAGCATAAAATATTAAAATTTGATACTAGAGGCCATAACACTGCTAACCTTTCGCTGAACTGTTTTGTTTTATGAGAAGTTAGAAAACAGTTCCATGAGTGTTTAGTATGAAACATCAAAGGACAAATTCTTTTTCTCTTAGTAGTAGAATTGCAGAAACACAATTGGAGGTCTCTGCTCACTTGCTCATTAAGTAGTGAAGAAAATAAACAAACCAAGGGAAACCACATGTATTCCTATAAGTCTGACATTGTCTCACAAACTAGTCTGACAAAATGAAGAGACAGAATGGCTGGCCAGTTCTTTCCTTCTGGAGGTGAAATTCTTAGTACTGGTGAAAGAAAGAAAAGTACAAGAAATTATCCTAGCTTTTGAAGCTATTTGTTCATACCCTGGGGAGGAAAGGTTACTGGCCAGCCATTCTGTCTCATAATTTTATGCTTTCTCATGTGAATTTCCCTTTTTATATATCTAACTTGTTATGATTTTCATTACTATACTCCATTTAAAATTACTTGATAGTTGACATCCATCACTTTGTGCTACAGTGTTGCCATATTGGCTACCACTTGGTTAAAGATGACACGCAAGCGTGGCTAGTTGCTTCATGAGTGCTGAAATGCTGTTAATGTAAATCAGAACAATGTTGGAAGCTGCTGCCATTAGGTATGATGGGAACACAAGATACTCAGTCCATAGCTGATTTTAAATGGCCAATGACTGAACTGTGGCAGACAGCACATTTTGCAGCCCTGAATTTACATTCATGTCCTAACCGAACCACAACATCTTCATGTGCAGTCTCTCTGAGAAAAGAGTGGTCAGCAACCTGCAGCAGAACTAATCATCGTGCTTGCTTTGCTCACAGTGATTAAAGCTGATCTGTATGAGCAAGCTCAAGACAGAAAAAAATTCAGTTTCAGCACTAAAAGTGAACTGTAACTTCTCACCTTTGGAACTCATTTACAGGTTATGGGCAACGTAGGCAGATCCCAAAAGAAAGCAAAATGATAGGAAGAAAAATATGAGCAAATAAAAAAGTATGATGATGAAAATGATGCAGCAAAAGATTCAAAATAAAAAAAAATTGTTTGAAACCAATTAATTGAAACAATAATGGTAATTTTGGTAAATATTTAAAAAAGAAAAAGAAATATTTTCATATTTGAACCCACCTCCTTTCCATCACAGTCTGTGATGTCACCACTGCGCTACAGAGTACATCTTTGCCATTAAATTGTTTTATTTTTGTAACCATTGCAACAATCATTTTCAGCCTTCATCCAGTAGCTGTCCGCTAGTGGTGTATACGAAATATTCATATTTTGTTATCATATTGTGTGTGTGCATGTGTGTGTGCGCGCGCTTGTGTGAGCATGCATGCGTGTTTCTGATGTGTCATGAAATGCAAAATAAAAGGGTTCAACTCAGGATTCGAGATCCAAACACAAGAAGAAAAAAAAGCTAGACAAGGCATTGGAAGTTATTTGACCATTTGTTGTGACAGTTGGGGATTGGTGAACAGTTCAGGTACAAAACTGAGTGGTCTGATTGGAAGAAGACATGTCCAACACATGGAGTGTCAACTATCAAGCAATTTTAATCACAGTATAGTGTATATTGAACTGCTATTTGAATGAGTTAGAATGTGAATAAGCAATTTCCTCTTGTGTACTGTCTTTTCCATAATTTCCATAATTCCTGTAACCACTTAAGTCACCTCTTACCCTGTATTGCTGTTCAGATTATATTCTCTTCTTTGTATGCTTCTACTTTAATCTGCTGGAGCTGTTCTGCCTTCTCTCACAATTTCTCCTCTTCACTTCCAGCTATGTGATATCCACAAATTTCATAGCATGGCTCACTGACCTTGCTACTTTCTGTTGTGTCAGTGGAGGCCTTAGTTAATTTGTCTCGGAGAATGCACTTTTTGAGGTGTAATCAGGCCAACCACAGCCTATCCCAGGTGCCTCACCTGTGCTATAGATTTTCTGACATCCTTGCCCATGTCATAGTGCAGCTTTAAAATGACTCCTATAATGAAGGTGGAACTGGCTGGAAGCCCATAAAAATGACTAGTGAGGTTTAGAAAATGTGAAGAGTTATGCAAACAACCCAGAACTCCAAGTTATGGGAGACTTACTAAAGTATGAGAAGGAAAAGACATTGTTTGTACCTGCACTGGATAAGATTTGAAAACCTGAGACATCAGTAATCTCTGTCTTGCTTATTATTAATTCTTTCATCTTTTAAGTTCTCAGGTTTTCAAATCTTATCCAGTGCAGGTACCAACAATCAGCCTTTCCTTTTCATAGTGTAAAGCAAGTCTTGCCTGACCTGGGGTTCTAAGTGACTTTTCTGTAACTCTTCCCTTTTTTCTAAATCTTACCAGGCCTTTCTTTTCATCCTTCTACCTTTTCTCCCAACCCTTCTGCCAGAAGATCACGCATTTTCAGATCTTTTCATGTTTTCTCCTACCACTACTTGGTGAGAAGATTTTATATCTGTTCATATTATATTTTCAAACATTGATTATTTTTTGTTGATATGTTTACTACACGTGTTTGGATTAACATAAGCAAAATGCCAGCCTTGACTGTCCGTAGTAGTCTGAGGCACAGCATTCACAAGCTCATTATTCGGTACTGTATTGATCATTGTACTTATAAATTTATTTATTTTTCTGTCCATAATTTCTTTTTAACTCCATCATTTGTTCATTTTGTTCCTTCTCACTCCTTGAATGCTTTTCTTACGTCAGGCATGTACCAAACTTGCTTATTGTCACATTTACATTACCTCTCTATCAATTCATTTTTGTGAATTAGATTTCCTTTCCTCTGTCTTAACTGTTGTAGTATCCTCCTGTCCTATGTCACATTTCATTCTCTCATAACGTTTTCTTTTTGCCACGCTTGTGCTCTTGTGGCCTAGAGCCATTCTGTCTTCTCTTATTACTGTACGAGGGTCAGTCAAAAAGTAATGCCTCCTATTTTTTTTTCTACGTTTAATTGTCAGGAAATTTAAATGCAATTACATAGGTTGAAAACCACAACATTGAGGATCATTTTGTCATTTTTCAATGTAATCTCCGCCCATCTCTACAGTTTAGGTCCATCTTTGAACAAGGGCATGTATCCCAGCACGGTAAAAATCACAGCTCTGCTTCCTAAGCCATTGACGCGCGGATGTTTTGACGGGCTCCTCATCTTCAAAATGAATCCCACGATGAGCTTCTTTTAGTGGCCCGAACAGATGGAAGTCTGATGGTGCCAGGTCAGGGCTGTATGGGGGATGAGGCAAAACTTCCCATCCAATTTTGACAATCTCGTCAGAGGTGTGACGACTGGTGTGTGGTCTTGCATTGTCATGCAAAAGAAGAACATCTGCCATTGATTTTGTTGGGCGAACTCGCTGAAGACGTGCTTTAAGTTTGTTGAGGGTTGTGACGTATTGAACAGAATTTATTGTGCATCCCTGCTCCAAAAAATCAACCAGAATCACACCCTCTGTATCCCAGAAAACTGTTGCCATAACTTTCCCTGCCGATCGCACAGTTTTGAATTTTTTCTTCCTCGGCGAGCTTGTGTGACGCCACTCCATTGACTGCCTCTTTGATTCGGGTTCAAAAAAATGCACCCATGTTTCGTCCCCGGTCACAATTTTTTTCAGAAACTCATCTCCCTCCAAACGGAAGCGCTGCAAGTGTTGGGAGGCTATTGCTTTCCTTGCCTCTTTATTCTGATCAGTTAACATTCTTGGAACCCACCGTGCACAAACTTTTGAGTACCCCAATTGTTTAATAATCGTGATCACACTGCCTTTACTAAGAGGAATAATGCGACGCACTTCATCTGCAGTCACCCGACGGTCACCACGAATGATGTCATCAACTTGCTGAATGTTGTGTGGAGTCACTGCACTCACCGGCCTGCCGCTCCGCTTTTCGTCAGTCAACGGTGTTTGCCCTTCAGCTTCCTTACAACGACGAACCCATCGTCTAACAGTGCTGACATCCACTGTCACAACACCATACACCTTCTTCAGTCTTTCATGAATGCGTATGGGCGTTTCACCTTCTGCATTCAAGAATTCAATCACACAACGCTGTCTCAAACGAACATCGATGTCGGCCATCTTACAAACTTCTGCTGTGCTGCCACCTGTTGACACAGAAAGTTACTACTGCAGTGGATTGCAGAAGAAGGTTTGAGGAATGGCGCCAAATTCAAATTTTTCACTTAACCTAATTTCTTTAAGTAGAAAAAAAATGGGAGGCATTACTTTTTGACCGACCCTCGTACATCTTCATGATTGACCTTATCATAATATCTTTATTATTAGAACAGCCAATATTTCTGCCTTGCCTATATTCATCACTATTTGGGTGTCCCTACATTATAACTTTTCCCTATTATTGCACCTATCATAAGTATTATTATTTATGAAAGTCATATATTTCCAGTGATAGTAAAGTTATGGTTTTGTCTTCACCATCTTGCAGCCAGGATATCATTTAGTACACTTTGCTTGCATCTTGCTTACAAACTCACTTTTTTCCTGCTTCTTAAAGTAAGCAAGGTAGCAAAATTGTTAAACTGTAGAGCTCCTATCCAACAGCAGCAGGATTCAAATCATCACCTGACTATACTGATTACACCTTTTTTTATCAGTTTCATAAATCATTTCAGGTTTCCTTCAACAAAAATATGCCTGATTTTCTGTCTCAGATTTGTCCAATTGAACTCAGGCTCAGTCTCTAATGATCTTCTCAAAGTTAAAATGTTATATCGTAATTTGGATTCCTATTCTTGCCTATGACATGTGACACTCTTCTCCCCCCCCCCCCCCCCCCCCCCCCTGATTGTGTCTGATATTTTCACATCTCCAATTATACCTCTGCCTGTTATTACTTGAAATGCAGGAAGAGATACTTTGAGAAGATAATGTATTTAATTTTTTAATTTTATTTATTTCATGTTCCATGGATCCAGGTACCAAGTGAATCATAAGGATATGGAGCCTGTCAAATTGATCAAAGTTCAAATATAATTTACATAACAACAATATAATGTAAATAAAATATTGATTACAGGAGATTACTGAATTCATACAAAATTGTGTTTGACTGTGAATGGATGAATAATATAAACAGGAAGAAAAGTTATACTAAATATTACAGTAAATAAATGCATGAATACAGTCCTAGAATATATTCTCATTAGGTTCCTAATTGGTTTCCTCAAATTACTTTTGAAATGATTCCTTCGGTAAGACAGTTGACTCTTTCCTTACTGGTTCCTGTGCCTTTGAACTGTCTCTAATGATTGTATTGACAAATGAACATTAAATTAAGAAAAGCAATGAAATGAAAAAAATGTGTTAAATGCTCATTAAATTAAGAAAAGCAATGAAATGAAAAAAATGTGTTAAATGCTATTTGGCTGGGTAACAAGTTGATACCCTCTTAACAACGGTTTAAAGAAACTAATACAGGCTGTAAATCTGAGTGGAAATTTTCAATATGTGTGTTACTGTTCACAGATTACTCAGTAGGAAAAGAATAGTGATATATGCTAATATTTGTTACTTTCTTATGGTGTAGTTGCAGTTTGCCCAAAAAGAGGCATTAATGTCAAGGGCAAATAGCCTTAAGAAAGCAGTAAGGCAGTTAGTGGAACATACGGAACAAGCTGTTGATGAGCAAAATAGTCAGCAACAGCAGCAGCAGCAGCGTAAGAGGTCGCATGACCTTCGGCCAATGGACTCGCTAAAGGTTGTCAGTTTTATTATTTTACATTTTGTACTATATCCTTCATACATTTGAGAAGTAGAAAATATCAGCTTATGAAAATAAGAAATTAAAAAGAGAGGGTCTACAGTCTCTCGCAAGAGTAATTAATGTAAATGGAAGTTACTCTATAAATCAACATGAACATTTTAGGTTGAGATATTCATGGCAAAAAGTAAGGTTTATTGTGTGTTTTAGTAATTGTAGTAAATAATGTTAGTACTTACTTGTACTTGCATAAGTTGCAAATTGATTCTAAATACATCAAGCTATACACCAAAATGTAAGTGTATTACAAATACAGTTATGTCACCAATGGAAATTCCTGTATGGAATAATATGTAAAATAAAGGAGAGGCAACCACTCACCTGTAACTGACTGATGTGTGGTGCATAGAAACACACAACAGAAAACTATTTATAGTAAGTTTTGAGCTCTTGCTCTTCTTCTAGTAGATGTACACACACACACACACACACACACACACACACACACACACAGATACCCAAAAGTAAAGTACACACTTGTGGCCATGATGAGAGTGACTGTTGATTATCGATATCAGTTGCTTGGGCAGATGAAAATTAAGAGGGTGTGGAGAAGGATACATGAGGATAGGAGGGGTACTGGGATAGTGTGATACAAGTCTTTCCACTGATGACTCAGCAACTGCAGTTATGGGAATGCCATCATTTTCAAAGTGCAAAGGAAATGAGACATTATTATGTATGGCAACTTAAACCATCAGTGAGCAGGGCTACATCAACCAGGGAACAAAAGACAGTATATGTAGGGAGATAATACACACTGTAAACAAGCGCCACCACAAACCAAAGATAACCAGTGTTAGACTTATCAACAGTGAAACATTAAATAACAGTGGGTGAACAAGAAGTGCCACCTAACAGTGGGTGAACAAGAAGTGCCACCTTGGTCCCATTGTTTTGTTGTTGTTGTTGTTTTTTATATATAAGGGAGAAAGCATAATTCAATGCAGGATTTAAGCAAAACCCTCCATTTTTTGTGTATAAGGTCATTTACTGATGTAATCTCAAAATCATTTTGGAAAGTCTCCATCTTCGATGTCTAAAATTTGTTGTTGTTGTTGTTGTGGTCTTCAGTCCTGAGACTGGTTTGATGCAGCTCTCCATGCTACTCTATCCTGTGCAAGCTTTTTCATCTCCCAGTACCTACTGCAACCTACATCCTTCTGAATCTGCTTAGTGTATTCATCTCTTGGTCTCCCTCTACGATTTTTACCCTCCAAGCTGCCCTCCAATACTAAATTGGTGATCCCTTGATGCCTCAGAACATGTCCTACCAACCGATCCCTTCTTCTGGTCAAGTTGTGCCACAAACTTCTCTTCTCCCCAATCCTATTCAATACTTCCTCATTAGTTATGTGATCTACCCATTTAATCTTCAGCATTCTTCTGTAGCACCACATTTCGAAAGCTTCTATTCTCTTCTTGTCCAGACTATTTATCGTCCATGTTTCACTTCCATACATGGCTACACTCCATACGAATACTTTCAGAAATGACTTCCTGACACTTAAATCAATACTGGATGTTAACAAATTTCTCTTCTTCAGAAACGTTTTCCTTGCCATTGCCAGCCTACAGTTTATATCCTCTCTACTTCGACCATCATCAGTTATTTCGCTCCCCAAATAGCAAAACTCCTTTACTACTTTAAGTGCCTCATTTCCTAATCTAATTCCCTCAGCATCACCCGACTTAATTAGACTACATTCCATTATCCTTGTTTTGCTTTTGTTGATGTTCATCTTATATCCTCCTTTCAAGACACTGTCCATTCCATTCAACTGCTCTTCCAAGTCCTTTGCTGTCTCTGACAGAATTACAATGTCATCGGCGATGAACATCAAAGTTTTTATTTCTTCTCCATGAATTTTAATACCTACTCCGAATTTTTCTTTTGTTTCCTTTACTGCTTGCTCAATATACAGATTGAACAACATCGGGGAGAGGCTACAACCCTGTCTTACTCCCTTCCCAACCACTGCTTCCCTTTCATGTCCCTCGACTCTTATAACTGCCATCTGGTTTCTGTACAAATTGTAAATAGCCTTTCGCTCCCTGTATTTTACCCCTGCCACCTTTAGAATTTGAAAGAGAGTATTCCAGTCAACATTGTCAAAAGCTTTCTCTAAGTCTACAAATGCTAGAAACGTAGGTTTGCCTTTCCTTAATCTTTCTTCTAAGATAAGTCGTAAGGTCAGTATTGCCTCACATGTTCCAGTGTTTCTACGGAATCCAAACTGATCTTCCCCGAGGTTGGCTTCTACTAGTTTTTCCATTCGTCTGTAAAGAATTCGTGTTAGTATTTTGCAGCTGTGACTTATTTAATATAACCTATTTAGGTAAACTGCATTGTTTTTACCTAGTACATACAGTTTGTCCAAGAAGTTCCTGTATCCCTAGATCAAAACAATGTACTGTAAATTATAAAGTAAAGGATTTACATAAAAAATGATGTATTCACAAGGACCAATATGTGCACTATCACATCTTACAAAGAGATCCATGTATCTCCATGTCCTCTACAACTTGGATGTTTCAATGAAGCTGGAGGTGTTGCTGAACCACAACCTATTCAGTGGCCCTGAAAGTGTGCGTTAATGAACTCACAAAACATTGCCAAATAATATTTTCAGTTCCTGTTCCCATTAAAAAATTATGATCTGTTATAGGTAGTGTGATGACATCCTAGTCCATATTTTAACAAGAGGAGATATACTTTTCAACTCTTGTGCATAATGAGATTTTTTCTTATAGCATGAAACCACATTCTCCCAATGTGAACTGCAATATATCACACATTAACCAGAACATAACACTCTTGAGCAAGACTTGGCATTTTGAAATTGTGTCAACAAAGCATGACAGGCTGCAAATTGCAGCTCCACATTATTGTCAGATGTTTTATTTACAAATATCGTCTAAATCCATTCATTTTCAGTTTGTTTTAAATATGTTCATACAGTGAAACTTCTACCAGATTACAACTGTGTGGTGGACTGGGTCTCGGACCTGGGACCTTTGCCTTTTGCAGGTAAATAGTTTGCTACCTTAGCTATGCAAACACTACTCATGACCTGCCCTCAAAGCTCCAGTTTTGCAGTACCTTTCTCCTACCTTCCAGTCTTCACAGAACTTCTTCTACATATTTTGAAGAACTAGCACTCCTGGAAGAGGATATTGTGAAGAAATAGCTTAACTATGGCCTAGGGGATTGTCTGTAGAATGTATTTTCACTTTGCAGCAGAGTGTGCACAGATTCAAAACTTACTGGCAGATTAAAACTGTGTGCCAAAAGAGGATAGAACCTAGGACCTTTATCTGTTGTGGACAGGTTCTTCTCCAAATTATCCTTTCTTTGAGGTGTCTTAGTCCTGTGAGGAATACAGGAAAACTTCTGTGAAGTTATAATGATAGGTACTGGCAGAGTGGATCGTGAGTTGTGTTTGGAAATCATTTCACATTTGGAAAAGAATCAAGTAAATTTTGGATAGGAGAAGGAGTTGTACTGTTGAATGAAGTGAAGAAGTTCTTCTTTGCTGGTGGGTCCAGAACTCTAAGATAGCATTAGTGAATTTTTTATTATGCTAGGGGCACAATAGAGTATTTGGAGTTGAGGTGTGATTCCTCTGTGTAATCTTTGAAAAAGATAACATATGTTGAGAGTCTTGTACTTTCCTCAACCATTTCCTCGATTTGTTTTTGTGTCTCACCCCAATGGTGAAGAATTCATTGATCGAGATGTAATTGGTTAGCATGTTGAGCAATGTGTTTGGGAGACTCTCGGTTGGGCACTGGGAGAGGTAGTGTTTAAGACAGAGATTCTATTTGTATGTGCTATGTTGATGCAGAAAGATATTAATGGTGATAAGGGATGTTGCAGCAAGAAAGAGGAAATGGGTGTGAGATGCTCCTGCAAGTGGTTGTTATTCTTGTGTAGAATGAGAGGTACTAGGTGATAGGTTGCTTGAGCTGGTCATCCAAAGTTGAGAACCATTTGGTTTGAAACTTTGAATGCTACCACATCTGAACAGCCAGGATTATTATCTTTGTGCATTTCAGTTAGTAGGTAAAGGGCAAGGATGTGCAAATCAGGAGATGTAAAAAGTTCTATAGTGACAGCTATCAGATCTTCTGAAGGTCTGGAGGCTTTACAATTATTTGCATTGCAGATCACCATTAATACAAGAATAAGGCAGAACAATGTCTGAAGATACGGTTCAGGAAGTGTTGGGAGGTAGTGCTTAAAGAGAAGGAGTCCTACAATGATTGAATATGTTTTGGGGAAACTAAGGAGGATCGTTTTGATATTGAGTTTGGAACTGGCAGGCTTCAGCGCTCATTCTGTTGTTTGTGGGTTAGGATTGTATGGTGAAATGTTATGATATCTGTAATAAGAGCAGTGCGGCTGAGTGTTTTGATATAATGGATGTCTCCAGAGCAGCATGCACTCCTATGCAGTCATTTGTTGCACAGCTACAGTAAAAAGTATTCTATGACACATATTCCATCCAAGAATCAAGAAAACAAAAACATAGGAGTTAACAGTCCAAATTTCTTCCAAATGCTTTGTTGTCTATTACCACTCAGAATAGTGTGCAATTTCTATTGGATCTGATAGTAGGAGGAATTGGTCAATGAAAGCAGATGAATTAAAATATGCAAGTCAGTAACTGTGGAAAATCAGTTTACTGTAGATGTGATGATTTGATTTGCCAGAAAATATCATTTATGATGTCTGACAAAAGAAACAAGATTGCTGCTGCAAATTTGCGTAGTTGTGTAGTTAATAGTGATGATTACCTTTTATTTAAATTAGTTGATATCTTACGTGCATTGTCAGAAGTTGCAAAATTCTTGTGACTAGCCTTGCTTACAGGAAGCTACCACAGTGCTCCACTTTCCGTAACATAAAAAGAATCACTTTAAAGTCTGTTTCTCCCACAAAAATCACATTAAAATATGTAAATACACATGCAGTACATATCTCAACAGTGTCATTAAACACATAGAAAATATGTTCTTAATTTCAGTTAGAACTGGAGTCATGTTAAATTTTATGAAACTGATGTAATGTTTCATGTCTTGGAAACTTATCATGCCATAACTTGAAAATTACTGAATTCATTGAAATACATATTTTTTATTGATTACCAAAGTATTTCATTCAGCAATGGATCTCTTCAAAGTTTCATATTTCAGATTATTTGCTATGTGTAAGCATAAGGAAAGAATGCTTTTTTTCTAATTTTATCATTATTTAAGTCATAACAAGTATGAGGTTAACAGTCTACAACTACTACAAAAACCATATAAAAATTATGAAATTCTCATATGATGTAGATCTCTATAGTATGTAACAATGGAAGTCCAGGTTGGAACATCAACAATACTGCATTATGAAAAGGATAGATTGCTACTCACCGTAAAGGTGACATTTTGAATGGTAAACAGGCACAATTAAAAGACTGTTACACACTCAGGTTGAGGACAGCTTTTGCTATGCCGGAATTACAGCAGATGCAACTGAGTTTGCATTAATAGTGAGTCAGCTCAAGCAACCCTATGCTTCCAAAGTTCAAGATATAATCACAGCACTACCGACTGAGAATGCATAAGAAAGATTAAAGACTGAGCTTATTCGTAGAGTTTCAGCATCGCAGTAAGACAGTATCAGACAAGTGCTGACTCAGGAAGATATAGGCGACAGAAAACCGTCTCAGTACCTGTGTCACCTCCACAGCAAGGTGGACTTAGGAATAGTGCCTGACAATCTTCTGCATACGCTATGGAGCTATGCCGCAGGTAAAGGCGACAGACACATCCCTGTACACTGTTACGGAACTGGCCAACCGCATCCAAGATGCCGTCGCTCTGGACGAACATGTTAGTGCTGTGACAATGTCTGGTAGTGTCGTGTCCGTGGCCCTTCCTGTTTCACAAGCAGATTACAATGCTTGGTCCACCAAAGTTGATGCACTGAGCCCACAGATTGGCACACTGTTGTCACAAGGATGTCCTAGTCGCTACAGAGGACGTAGCCACAAATGATCTAGGAGCTGTTTCTAGACTCAGTCTGTATCAGATGCTGGTCTGACCACTTGTTGGTACCACAGATGATTTGGTGAGCAGGCTAAAACATGCACTAGCCCCTGTGCCTACCCATATGCAACTGGCGGTCGGACGCAGACGCCACCGACTGCTCAACTACATCCCGGCCCCTATTCATTACTGACAGGGTATCAGGCTGGAAGTATTTAATAGACACAGGGTCCGATCTTAGTATCCTGCCAAGAGCGTCACTGCACTGTTGCAGGCCACCCACTGCATTTAGCTTGTCTGGCGCAAATAATTCAGCAATTGCGACATATGGCACGCGGTGTGAAGAATTGAATTTGGGGCTCCTCCGTCAATTCACATGGGACTTTACTTTAGCAGGCATGGCCGAAGCAATAATTGGTGCCGATTTATTAGCTCACTATCAGCTCCTGCCGGATGTAGCGAATTCCTGCCTAACAGACAATGTTACCAGACTTACAACCACTGGGTGCCATTGTGATGCCAGAACAAACAACATCAAGGTTATACAGGTTGCAGACGAGGAGTATTGCTCGCTGCTGCATGAGTTCCTGTCCTTCAGGAGGCCTCCAAGCGCACCACAGCAAGTTTTGCATGATATGGTCCACCACATAAAAACTACAGATGGGCCGCCTGTGTCTTGCCGGCTGAGACGATTGGCTCCAGAACGCCTTGCCATTGCTAAAACAGAATTTGACACAATGTTACGAGAAGGTATCATCTGACCCTCAAGTAGTCCATGGTCATCTGCACTGCATTTAGTACCCAAAAAGGGAGGAGCCTGGCGCCCCAGTGGCAATTACAGAGTGATCAACTCGTGGACCGTGACTGATTGCTACCCAGTGCCACTACTAAAAAACTATATCCACGCACTGCATGGATCCACTGTATTCAGTGTTATAGACTGCACAAAAGCATATACCCAGATTCCTGTGGCAACAGAGGACATTCTAAAGACCGCTATTATTATGCCATTTGGGTTGTATGAAAGTAAGTTTGACTTTCGGCTTGCGTAATGCTGCTCAAACCTGGCAGAGGTTCATCGATTCTATCTTGCGTGGGTTGAACTTTTGTTTTGCCTGTCTGGACGATGTTTTACTGTATTCATTGTCCAAGGAGCAACATCGCCAGCACCTGAGAGAAGTTTCTGAGCATTTTGAGAAGTACAGCGTGGTGTTAAATACAGCTAAATGTGTGTTTGGCCAACATCAAGTCGATTTCCTGGGTCATTGAAGATCTTCATCAGTCTTACTATCACTCACTGAGAACATTGAAGCCATATTGCAATTTCCCAAGCCATCCACAATAAAAGAGCTACGTAGATACTTAGGTATGCTCAATTTTCACCACCGTCATTTACCACACACTGCCGAACAACAGGCGCCGTTGAACGCAGCACTGGCTGGTTCCAAGGTTAAGAGCAGTTCTCCTGTGCAGTGGACCAAGGAGATGAATGTGGCTTTTGAAGTAAGCAAAAAGAGCCTAGCGCAAGCAGCACTGCTGGCACACCCCAAGCTCAAAGCTCTACTGGCATTAGTGGTGGATGCCAGTCAAAATGGCTCTGAGCACTATGGGACTCAACTGCTGAGGTCATTAGTCCCCTAGAACTTAGAACTAGTTAAACCTAACTAACCTAAGGACATCACACACATCCATGCCCGAGGCAGGATTCGAACCTGCGACCGTAACGGTCTCACGGTTCCAGACTGCAGCGCCAGAACCGCGCGGCCACTTCGGCCGGCGATGCCAGTCAGTTAGCCATTGGTGCAGAACTCGAACAATGGGTGGATGATGCCTGGCAGCCGCTGGCTTATTTCTCGCACAAGCTGTCACCTGCACAACAAAGATGGAGCACATATGATCGGGAACTTTTAGCCATATATCGAGCAATCAAGTACTTTCGACCACAGTTTGAGGCACGAGAGTTTGTGGTATACACCAACCACAAGCCTTTAACATATGCCTTCAAGAAAAACAGCAACACTTGCTCTCCATGGTAGTACAGCCAATTGGAATTTATTAGCCAGTTTAGTATGGACATCCGCCATATCCGCCATATATATCATCACTAATGTGGTTGCAGACTGCCTCTCCAGAGTTGCCAGTGTCTCACAGCCTGTGGACATGATGGCGCTTTCCAGGGTGCAACAAGAAGATTCCGAGCTACACACCATATTGCATGACGACACTGCAGCACTCAAGTTACAGCAAGTCGACATTCCTGGTGTGAACATGAAATTGTACTTGAAGTGTCACATGGCAGATCACACCCTTTTGTTCCCGTTGCATTTTGCAGGCCAGTGTTTGAGTCCTTACATAATCTTTGCCATCCAGGAGCCCGGTAAACATTCAAGCTAGTGTCTCAAAGATTCATGTGGCCAAGGATAGAAAGAGACTGCTGCGAATGGACGAGAAATTGTCAGCGTAGCCAACTTTGCAAAATCACTCACCACATTCATCCCCCATTAGGAGAGTTCCCGGATACTTCTCGCATCGCCCATGTTCATCTTGATGTGGTAGAACTATTTCCGCCATCGGATGGCCAGCGGTACATATTTTCAATGATTTACAGATATATGTGATGGCCTGAAGCAGTACCTACGGACAACATCTCCGTGGAAACATTAGCCAAACTTTCACATTAACCTGGCTGGCGAGATTCAGCTGTCCACTCCATATCACCACCGACAGAGGCTGACAGTTCGAGTCAGATTTGTTCACACAGTTGGCAAAGTTCTGTGGCTACGTCCATCACAAAGTGACCACTTATCATCTGGCCAGCAATGGCATGCTTGAATGTTGGCATTGAACACTGAAAGCTGCGCTAATATGCCATGGGACATCTTGGACATCTGCACTACCAATAGTCCTGCTGGGTTCACGAACCACATACAAACCAGACATAGGGTCCTTGGCAGCTGAATTGGTTTATGGCGAGACTCTGTACCTACCAGGGGAGTTTGTCGACACAGGCCTACTGTCAGAAATGGACGACCAATCAGAGTTCCTTCACAAGTTACAGGAACATGTAAGCCAAATCAAACCCACAAAGTCCTCCAGGCATGATTGTCCAACAATTTTTGTGCATAACAACCTCAAAAGCTGTTCGCATGTTATGTTACATACAGACTGCGTCAAGCCACCCCTGCAGCCACGTTTACTGGACCCCATAGTGTCCTGTGCAGAGATACACACACAATGGTCATCATAGTAAATGGCAAACAGGCCACTGTGTCTCTTAGCAGAGTGAAGCCGACTTACATTTTCAAGGAGGCATCACTCACCTTACGGTCAAGAGCTCAACGCTTGACAGATGCAACACCTCGACTTTCAGCACTGCCGCCACAACTGGTTGATGGAGAACCTACACACACCACCCGCTCCGGACGACATGTCCACTTCCCGGCCAGGTTCAGAGAAGACGCACCATGCTCCGCTTTCATCAAGGGGGCTCCTGTAGCGACCGCTACTCACATCAACTGCTGTGTCTGTACATGTTAGTTCTGTTCGTGCCATTTGTAGATACAGTTGTGTCGTGAATTCAGTGACTGCACGGCAACAAATGTATGGCGTAAACCACCAAGTTTGAATCCGCTGCTTGGAGCACTGGATAATGTTGTTGACTACTTATTGGAGTTATAACTTTTGTTTTTATGTTTATTCTGTTCCTTGGCTACTGTTTTGTTGTTTACAAGTTACATATAGCTACTGTGCTTCTTTTTCTGTAATACTAAGTAATAAACCGTTCAAGTACATTCTCAGTGTGTGTTTGAATATTTATTAGGTACGGGTAGCTCTACACTACGAAAATATACCTGTCATCATAATATTTTCTCTCTAATATTTCTAAGAATATCAAAAATTTGTTCTTAACTTTAATTACACCTGGAGGTTTCCTATTTTAGAACTGGCAGGCACAATGTTAAATCTGAGCTCAAGAGGGTAATCAATAAGCCAAAAATTGACTATTTTAAGACACTCCTCAGAGACATTCACTGGACTGATGTTTACAGTGCTCATGGCATGAATGAAAAATATAACACTTTTGCTAATAAAGTGCTTACCTTATTCGAACACTGTTTTCCCCCAAAACTTACCAAGGTTAGAGCAAAGTCTACAAAAAAGCCATGGATTACTCGAGGAATAGGGGTATCTTGTAAAACAAAAAGAAAACTGTATCTGTCAATCCGAAACAGTTCCGATGTTGATGCTATAGCACATTACAAGAAATACTGCAAAATATTAAAGACTGTAATACGGATGTCAAAGCAAATATATTACGAGGAAAAGATAGTCATATCAGATAGCAAAATAAAGACAATATGGGATATAGTGAAGGAGGAGACCGGTAGAACCAGACATGAAGAGGAACAAATAGCATTAAGAGTAAATGATATATTGGTGACAGATGTGTATAGTGTTGCAGAACTTTTTAATAAACATTTTATAACTGTTACCGAAAAGATGGGGTTGTCAGGTTCAGTAGATGCTGCTATGGAATACCTCAGACCAGAAATTTCAAGCAACTTCCATAATATGAATTTGTTATTTGACCCTCACTACCCCAACAGAAATAATGTCCATCATAAAACCTTTAAAATCAAAAACATCTAGTATGTGCAGATGGATATGTGTGTGTATGCGAGTGTATACCTGTCCTTTTTAACCCCTAAAGTAAGTCTTTCCGTTCCCAGGATTGGAATGACTCCTTACCCTCTCCCTTAAAACCCACATCCTTTCGTCTTTCCTCTCCTTCCCTCTTTCCTGATGAAGCAGCCGTTGGTTACGAAAGCTAGAATTTTGTGTGTATGTTTGTGTGTCTATCAACCTGCCAGCGCTTTCGTTTGGTAAGTCACATCTTCTTTGTTTTTAGATATATTTTTCCCACGTGGAATGTTTCCCTACACACACATCAGTAGGTTTTACTGAGAAATTCATCAATGGAGTAGAAGGAGTTGGCCACCAATAAATCCTTTAGGCTTCTCTTAAACTGAAGACATACGGTCTTTAAATATGTCTGCTTGTGTCTGTATATGTGTGGATGGATGTGTGCGTGTGTGCGAGTGTATACCCGTCCTTTTTTCCCCCAAGGTAAGTCTTTCCGCTCCCGGGATTGGAGTGACTCCTTACCCTCTCCCTTAAAACCCACATCCTTTCGTCTTTCCCTCTCCTTCCCTCTTTCCTGATGAGGCAACAGTTTGTTGGGAAAGCTTGAATTTTGTGTGTATGTTCAGGAAAGAGGGAAGGAGAGGGAAAAGACGAAAGGATGTGGGTTTTCAGGGAGAGGGTAAGGAGTCATTCCAATCCCGGGAGCGGAAAGACTTACCTTAGGGGGAAAAAAGGACGGGTATACACTCGCACACACACACATATCCATCCACACATATACAGACACAAGCAGACATATTTAAAGACAAAGAGTTTGGGCAGAGATGTCAGTCGAAGCAGAAGTGCAGAGGCAAAGATGTTGTTGAATGACAGGTGAGGTATGAGTGGCGGCAACTTGAAATTAGCGGAGATTGAGGCCTGGTGGATAACGGGAAGAGAGGATATATTGAAGAGCAAGTTCCCATCTCCGGAGTTCGGATAGGTTGGTGTTAGTGGGAAGTATCCAGATAACCCGGACGGTGTAACACTGTGCCAAGATGTGCTGGCCGTGCACCAAAGCATGTTTAGCCACAGGGTGATCCTCATTACCAACAAACACTGTCTGCCTGTGTCCATTCATGCGAATGGACAGTTTGTTGCTGGTCATTCCCACATAGAATGCGTCACAGTGTAGGCAGGTCAGTTGGTAGATCACGTGGGTGCTTTCACACGTGGCTCTGCCTTTGATCGTGTACACCTTCCGGGTTACAGGACTGGAGTAGGTGGTGGTGGGAGGGTGCATGGGACAGGTTTTACACTGGGGGTGGTTACAAGGGTAGGAGCCAGAGGGTAGGGAAGGTGGTTTGGGGATTTCATAGGGATGAACTAAGAGGTTACGAAGGTTAGGTGGACGGCGGAAAGACACTTTTGGTGGAGTGGGGAGGATTTCATGAAGGATGGATCTCATTTCAGGGCAGGATTTGAGGAAGTCGTATCCCTGCTGAAGAGCCACATTCAGAATCTGATCCAGTCCCGGAAAGTATCCTGTCACAAGTGGGGCACTTTTGTGGTTCTTCTGTGGGAGGTTCTGGGTTTGAGAGGATCAGGAAGTGGCTCTGGTTATTTGCTTCTGTACCAGGTCGGGAGGGTAGTTGCGGGATGCGAAAGCTGTTGTCAGGTTGTTGGTGTAATGCTTCAGGGATTCCGGACTGGAGCAGATTCGTTTGCCACGAAGACCTAGGCTGTAGGGAAGGGATCGTTTGATGTGGAATAGGTGGCAGCTGTCGTAATGGAGGTACTGTTGCTTGTTGGTGGGTTTGATGTGGACGGACGTGTGAAGCTGGCCATTGGACAGGTGGAGGTCAACATCAAGGAAAGTGACATGGGATTTGGAGTAGGACCAGGTGAATCTGATGGAACCAAAGGAGTTGAGGTTGGAGAGGAAATTCTGGAGTTCTTCTTCACTGTGAGTCCAGATCATGAAGATGTCATCAATAAATCTGTACCAAACTTTGGGTTGGCAGGCCTGGGTAACCAAGAAGGCTTCCTCTAAGCGACCCATGAATAGGTTGGCGTACGAAGGGGCCATCCTGGTACCCATGGCTGTTCCCTTTAATTGTTGGTATGTCTGGCCTTCAAAAGTGAAGAAGTTGTGGGTCAGGATGAAGCTGGCTAAGGTAATGAGGAAAGAGGTTTTAGGTAGGGTGGCAGGTGATCGGCGTGAAAGGAAGTGCTCCATCGCAGCGAGGCCCTGGACGTGCAGGATATTTGTGTATAAGGAAGTGGCATCAATGGTTACAAGGATGGTTTCTGGGGGTAACGGATTGGGTAAGGATTCCAGGCGTTCGAGAAAGTGGTTTGTGTCTTTGATGAAGGATGGGAGACTGCACGTAATGGGTTGAAGGTGTTGATCTACGTAGGCAGAGATACGTTCTGTGGGGGCTTGGTAACCAGCTAACCATATATATATATATATATATATATATATATATATATATATATATATATATATATATATCGTGGGAAAAATATATCTAAAAACAAAGATGATGTGACTTACCAAACGAAAGCGCTGGCACGTCAATAGACGTAACCGCCCCCGGTGTAAAACCTGTCCCATGCACCCTCCCACCACCACCTACTCCAGTCCTGTAACCCAGAAGGTGTACACGATCAAAGGCAGAGCCACGTGTGAAAGCACCCACGTGATTTACCAACTGACCTGCCTACACTGTGACGCATTCTATGTGGGAATGACCAGCAACAAACTGTCCATTCGCATGAATGGACACAGGCAGACAGTGTTTGTTGGTAATGAGGATCACCCTGTGGCTAAACATGCCTTGGTGCACGGCCAGCACATCTTGGCACAGTGTTACACCGTCCGGGTTATCTGGATACTTCCCACTAACACCAACCTATCCGAACTCCGGAGATGGGAACTTGCTCTTCAATATATCCTCTCTTCCCGTTATCCACCAGGCCTCAATCTCCGCTAATTTCAAGTTGCCGCCACTCATACCTCACCTGTCATTCAACAACATCCTTGCCTCTGCTCTTCCGCCTCGACTGACATCTCTGCCCAAACTCTTTGTCTTTAAATATGTCTGCTTGTGTCTGTATATGTGTGGATGGATATGTGTGTTTGTGCGAGTGTATACCCGTCCTTTTTTCCCCCTAAGGTAAGTCTTTGCGCTCCCGGGATTGGAATGACTCCTTACCCTCTCCCTTAAAACCCACTTCCTTTCGTCTTTCCCTCTCCTTCCCTCTTTCCTGATGAGGCAACAGTTTGTTGCGAAAGCTTGAATTTTGTGTGTATGTTTGTGTTTGTTTGTCTATCGACGTTCCAGCGCTTTCATTTGGTAAGTCACATCATCTTTGTATATATCATTATAATAGAAGGAAACATTCCACGTGGGAAAAATTATATATAAAAACAAAGATGAAGATGAGGTGACTTACTCTCACCTCATCTTTGTTTTTATATATCATCTAAGGAAACATTCCACGTGGGAAAAAATATATCTAAAAAACAAAGATGATGTGACTTACCAAACGAAAACGCTGGCACTTCGATAGACACACAAACATACACACAAAATTCTAGCTTTCGCAACCAATGGTTGCCTCGTCAGGAAAGAGGGAAGGAGAGGGAAAGACGAAAGGATTTGGGTTTTCCTTTCGTCTTTCCCTCTCCTTCCCTCTTTCCTGACGAGGCAACCGTTGGTTGCGAAAGCTAGAATTTTGTGTGTATGTTTGTGTTTTTTATATATATATACAGGGTGATTCAAAAAGAATACCACAACTTTAAAAATGTGTATTTAATGAAAGAAACATAATATAACCTTCTGTTATACATCATTACAAAGAGTATTTAAAAAGGTTTTTTTTCACTCAAAAACAAGTTCAGAGATGTTCAATATTGCGCTCTCCAGACACAAGAGCAATATCAACCCGATACTCCAACTCGTTCCACACTCTCTGTAGCATATCAGGCATAACAGTTTGGATAGCTGCTGTTATTTCTCGTTTCAAATCATCAATGGTGGCTGGGAGAGGTGGCCGAAACACCATATCCTTAACATACCCCCATAAGAAAAAATCGCAGGGGGTAAGATCAGGGCTTCTTGGAGGCCAGTGATGAAGTGCTCTGTCACGGGCTGCCTGGCGGCCGATCCATCGCCTCGGGTAGTTGACATTCGGGTAGTTACGGACAGATAAGTGCCAATGTGGTGGCGCTCCATCCTGCTGAAATATGAATTGTTGTGCTTCTTGTTCGAGCTGAGGGAACAGCCAATTCTCTAACATCTCCAGATACTGTAGTCCAGTTACAGTAGCACCTTAGCATCAACTGACGCTGACGCCTTGTCAACAGCGCCTCAAGCGAACAAATGTACAAATAAATGAAACTTTATAGCTCCCTTAATTCGCCGGCAGATAGTGCTTAGCTCTGCCTTTTGTCGTTGCAGAGTTTTAAATTCCCAAAGTTGTGGTATTCTTTTTGAATCACCCTGAAACATTCCAAGTGGGAAAAATATATCTAAAAACAAAGATGATGTGACTTACCAAACGAAAGTGCTGGCAGGTCGATAGACACACAAACAAACACAAACATAAACACAAAATTCAAGCTTTCACAACAAACTGTTGCCTCATCAGGAAAGAGGGAAGGAGAGGGAAAGACGAAAGGATGTGGGTTTTAAGGGAGAGGGTAAGGAGTCATTCCAATCCCGGGAGCGGAAAGACTTACCTTAGGGGGAAAAAAGGACAGGTATACACACACACACACACACACACACACACACACACACACACACACACATATCCATCTGCACATACACAGACACAAGCAGACAAGCAGACATGTCTGCTTCATTTATTGCATTTTTATATTTTCTCCTTTCATCAATTAAATTCAGTATTTCTTCTGTTACCCAAGGATTTCTACTAGCCCTCGTCTTTTTACCTACTTGATCCTCTGCTGCCTTCACTACTTCATCCGTCAAAGCTACCCATTCTTCTTCTACTATATTTCTTTCCCCCATTCCTGTCAATTGTTCCCTTATGCTCTCCCCGAAACTCTGTACAACCTCTGGTTCTTTCAGTTTATCCAGGTCCCATCTCCTTAAATTCCCACCTTTTTGCAGTTTCTTCAGTTTTAATCTACAGTTCATAACCAATAGATTGTGGTCAGAGTCCACATCTGCCCCTGGAAATGTCTTACAATTTAAAACCTGGTTCCTAAATCTCTGTCTTACTATTATATAATCTATCTGATACCTTTTAGTGTCTCCAGGGTTCTTCCATGTATACAACCTTCTTCCGTGATTCTTAAACCAAGTGTTAGCTATGATTAAGTTGTGCTCTGTGCAAAATTCTACCAGGCGGCTTCCTCTTTCATTTCTTAGCCCCAATCCATATCCACCTACTACGTTTCCTTCTCTCCCTTTTCCTACACTCGAATTCCAGTCACCCATGACTATTAAATTTTCATCTCCCTTCACTATCTGAATAATTTCTTTTATTTCATCATACATTTCTTTAATTTCTTCGTCATCTGCAGAGCTAGTTGGCATATAAACTTGTACTACTGTAGTAGGTGTGGGCTTCATATCTATCTTGGCCACAATAATACATTCACTATGCTGTTTGTAGTAGCTTACCCACATTCCTATTTTCCTATTTGATTTTGTGTTCATAACCCTGTATTCACCTGACCAGAAGTCTTGTTCCTCCTGCCACCGAACTTCACTAATTCCCACTATATCTAACTTTAACCCATCCATTTCCGTTTTTAAATTTTCTAACCTACCTGCCCGATTAAGGGATCTGACATTCCACGCTCCGATCCATAGAACGCCAGTTTTCTTTCTCCTGATAACGACATCCTCTTGAGTAGTCCCCGCCCGGAGATCCAAATGGGGGACTATTTTACCTCCGGAATATTTTACCCAAGAGGACGCCATCATCATTTAATCATACTGTAAAGCTGCATGCCCTCGGGAAAAATTACGGCTGTAGTTTCCCCTTGCTTTCAGCCGTTCGCAGTACCAGCACAGCAAGGCCGTTTTGGTTATTGTTACAAGGCCAGATCAGTCAATCACCCAGACTGTTGCCCTTGCAACTACTGAAAAGGCTGCTGCCCCCCTTCAGGAACCACACGTTTGTCTGGCCTCTCAACAGATACCCCTCCGTTGGAGAAGGAAACATTCCACATGGGAGAAATTATATATAAAAACAAAGATGAGGTGACTTACCGAACGAAAGCGCTGGCAGGTCGATAGACACACAAACAAATACAAACATACACACAAAATTCAAGCTTTCGCAACAAACTGTTGCCTCATCAGGAAAGAGGGAAGGAGAGGGGAAGACGAAAGGAAGTGGGTTTTAAGGGAGAGGGTAAGGAGTCATTCCAATCCCGGGAGCGGAAAGACTTACCTTTGGGGGAAAAAAGGACAGGTATACACTCGCACACACGCACATATCCATCCACACATACAGCCACAAGCAGACATATTTAAATACCTTACCTTAGGGGGAAAAAAGGACGGGTATACACTCGCACACACACACATATCCATCCACACATATACAGACACAAGCATACAAGCATAACCAAAAAAATTTTTCTACCCCTTTCAACACTACCACCGCTATAAAATCTTCCTGATGAGGCAACAGTTTGTTGCGAAAGCTTGAATTTTGTGTGTGGTTTGTGTTTGTTTGTGTGTCTATCGACCTGCCAGCGCTTTCGTTCGGTAAGTCACATCATCTTTGTTTTTAGATATATTTTTCCCACGTGGAATGTTTCCCTGATGATGTGACTTACCAAATGAAAGTGCTGGCAGGTCGACAGACACGCAAACATACACACAAAATTCAAGCTTTCGCAACAAACTGTTGGTGTGTGTGTGTGTGTGTGTGTGTGTGTGTGTGTGTACAATCTAACTTCTGCACCATTTCAGTGCAGTAATGTGTTCATTGTAAATTAGTATTATAGTAGATGTATTACATGTTTGTTACCTTATAAATAAATAAAAAACTTTTTTATTTTAAATTCAGTGCATTAGTACTTGTAAAATGACTTTCATATAGTGTTCATTAAAAAATGACAATCATTACACTTGGGACCTGTTGAATGGTACATTAGCTTATTTGTTTTATTTGTAAATATTTGTCATGTATTGTTGTTTTTCTGGCATGTTCCACATCCTGAAGGACCTCCTCACTATGGATCAATTGGAATGAAAGTAAATCTAACCTAATCTAATGTTTTGCACAATAGATGTGTCACTACATTGGAAGCCAACAATGTCTGGCTCTCATTGATGTATTGCTGGAAGGGCTGCTTAGCCAACTTGCTTTCGAAGGACTATAGGACTCATTTAAGTCTATTCATGTCTGTTTTCATTCCTTTCACTGCTCAGAACATTTATGCATTTCTTCTTCTATGAGACTGTATAGATGCTGTGCTGTTTCTGTCTTCTGGTTAAACAGATATCTGTGATAAACTGTTCACATAATACCACCGGGTTGTTGAATTTTGGTGAAACTATTCAAGGACACAGTTCAAGGTCAAGAAACAATTGTGCACAGCTACACCATGATAACTCATACAAGCAAGTGTCTTTTTTTTTTTCATCTGTGATACATATACTGACAGGTGTGAAAAACCCAACATGTTAACTTAAAGAAAAATTTCAAATTCCAGTCACTTTTATGACACTGACTTACTATTTCATGATAAATTATTGTGGTACAGTCCCGTCTAGGTGTCTGAACAATGAGAAAAAGGAAAATTATAAACGAATTAAGCCATAGATGCGGAAGAAACATGAATGGATTCACACACCAGCACATTTTAAGGAAGCTCATGAAGGTAATGCACCTCTGTTTTGTTTGTATATACTTCACACTAAATCATAGCATCCAATCTTTTATGCATGCCCCTGAGTTGTTCAATTTTGATGACACTAGTCACAGTATCATCTCCTATTCTTTCATGATGACCACCTGTATGTGCTGTAGGGCCTCTGAATAGTGCTGATAGGCACTTCTTCCCAGCTGGTTCCATACATGCTCAGTAGGATTCAAATCATGGCTATGAGCAAGCCAAGGCATAACATGAATCTCCTCTTCATCCAAAAACTTTCACACAGTTCTCTCAACTTGTATGCATACTTTGTCATGCATTAGTGTAAAGCCATCTCCAGTAAATAGAACAAAAGGCTTTACTCCACATATTAGCGTGCTCCAAAGCTCCCATGCTCAACAGAGACCAGCTCCATCCTTGCAGTCACATTAATTCCTGCTCACACCATCAGAGAACCACCTTGGAGGTGTTGTGGATGAGAATGTGCAAGGGGAATACCTTTCTCCAGGCCTTCTTCATGCAGGCCATATCATGACTTGTTGCTGAACAACACTCACTCCTACTGTTGTAGCCTCCAGCTGCAATATTCGTTTGCAAAACATAGTCGATCTGTGTGATACTCCCTGATGGGTTCTGGTCCTGTAGCAGGTCTCCTGCATTGAAGTCTGGCTTCTTCTCGGTAACATTGGCCCCTCAAATTTGGTGGTCTAGAATTTGTGCTTCAATGGTAGTGGTGTGACAGCTGCAGAGAACTCTAAGTTGTAAGAAATGGTCTTCTCTTGTCAAATTGATTATCTCATGTCTAAGCCTTGTTTCCTTGCATAACATCCAGTTTTCCTGTCCATTATTATGGATCTCGAAATTATGAAAGGTGTAATTTCAATACTTCCGCAGTGTAATGCATGCTGTGACCATCTTCCATCAAAGTAACAGCTTTAGAAGCACATTTACTCCAAAAGCTTGATTATGAGATCCTACAAATGTGTATTTGAAAGGAGAAAAGAGCAAGGTACGACAATAAATATTAAAAGGGTGGTAAAACATTATTGCCCAATATTCAGTATTGTCTTTTACAGCTGGAACAGAAAATAACAATTAAGGCTAATGCAACACTTCATTGTTTTCTCAAAAAATGATGCCAATAATAAACCAGTAATATACCCTGTCTAAAAATACAAGAGGAAGTGCTGCATTTTGATTAAATAGATAATTACATAACATTCATTATGTGTTTTGTTTTTCATACCAGACATTGTAGTTGCATACATCACTTACCTGCAACAACTTGTCTGATAACTCTTGTCATTTCACAATGCTCTGAAAGTTTCTTTTCCATTAATTCATGTGCATCTTTGTACTAATGCTAACAAAACTTATGCCCATTTTTTCTGAGCAATAAAGTAGGGAACTTTATTTTCCATCCACCTCCATACAAGCAGTAAAGTGTTGATATTTCTCTGGTCCACAGATAGTATTGTGCTAAGTAGCTATAATTTTTATTTTCTGTCGAGTCCCCCGAAAGGCATGTCACACAGCTAGAACAAGTAAGCGTGTGTGGTAAGTAGCCCACAATGGGCAAATTCTTTGGTTGAAATCTCATAAAGGGGATTTGTGTAGTATTAAATAGTTAAAAATTTTGAATGATTGCAGAAAACTAACCATGAGTATTAGGCGTGTTAACACTTTTACAATACCAAGTAGGTGTCTTTATTAATAAGATTTATCCATCCTGCAGGTACTCTCTTCAATTGACTCAGCATCCAGCACTGAACCAAGCCCATGCCCATCACCACTTCTCACAGAACGCCTGACATCTATTTCACCTTTGCCAGACTTGAGAAGAGATTCAGCATATGATGAAATGCTTACACTGCCTGCCCCTGATGAGTTTGCTGATGCGGAAGCAAGAAGACGCAGCCTTGAACCACCAGCAGACACGTCTCGCGTTCCATCCAGCAGTCCCAGCCCTGTTGAGATATTCCTTACAGTGCCTTCTGATGATGACAACAGCAGTAGGAGATCTTCAGTGAGTGATAAAGAAGCTAAGGATATTGGAAATCTTATTGTCAAAGACGCAAGAAAATCTTACGGTTCAGAAACAAATGAATCAGGAGTGAGTGTTATCAGTCCAGATGCTTCTCCCAAGAGTGATTTGGAGGTGAAAAGTGCTTTTGCTGAAGCTACAGTTCAAGTTCATGTTCCAGCAGGAGCGGATTTGATAGACAGTAAGCCACAAGAAAACCAGGATTATCTTCTTAGTCCAGAAGAAAGAGAAATGCGGGAGCGTGATGTTGCCAGAAGAATATCTGTTGTGTGCCTTGAAGATTTAGGTCACATAGATTCACCAGAGACTACAGAAATGGAACCCAATAGTGAACAAATTGCAGATGATACTTTGGAGGATGACACTCTGGTAATAAAGCATGATGACCTTGATCTTGTGGTAAGGCACCATTTAACAGATACATTAATGGAAGGTGAAGATTTATCTGAGATAAGTTTACGAAGTGAACTTGTAGCAGCAGGTTTTGATGTGTATAGTGGTGGAATAGTGTCTTCGCCTGAGGATGAGACAGAACCGTTAGTGAAAGATGAAATTCCTTTGGATGAAGAAAGCACAAACACTGCCAAAATTGTAAGGGGCTGCAGTTTGGCCCATTTTTCTGAAGGCAACGATATTGCTAGACGATCTTTTTATAAACAAATAAAGCCTGTACGTAAAACTGCGACTGACAAATCAGCTATTCAACAAAGTGAGGCCTTAGCAGAACATGAAAGTGAAAATTTAGATGTTGTTAAAATTCAGATTCAGGGCTCTAACAATAACCTTAGTGGAGAACTAGCACCACCTACTAGTGAGGTAGAACATAGACCAAGTCTCACACCATCTGAAGTTGATGAAGAGTTGCTTCAGTATCATATAATGGGTCAGAAGGCAGCTGGCTTAATTAGCCCAGATGAAGGTCCTGGTGAGCGACCAAGTGTAAGCCCTAATATTTTCCCCCCAGTGATTAGTGTAATTGTTGACCCACCGTCTCCTGCACATTCTGATGACAGAGAGGCCACAGTATACCGGAGATTCAGTGATGACAGCACTGGAAAATGTAAGTACTCCATAGTGATGACAGTTATTTTCTAGTAATAGTGCTCTACTTCTAACACATCAACATGGATGTCGATGTTCAGTTGTGTGTTTCTCCCTTTATCGGCACATTCCATATAAATGGCTGCCAGACAGTAAGTAACAATGTGGCTGGAAAAATGATGCCACTCCAAACAGTGACAGAATTTAGTACAATCATATTCCTTTCTCCTGTTTATAAAAGATGTTCCAAGCACATCATCATTGAAGGGCATATTAAATCCTAATTTTTTTCTTGATGTTCACTGAAGGATTAAGTCTAAGGATATTTTTGAGTGATCTTTTCATTTCTTATCTCAGTTACTTAACTTTTAATTCTTCTATTTAAAATCACATCTCTGTAATCACTTAAGAAAAAAGAAAGAGAGATAGGACTTCAGTTCCACTTGGTTCAGAAGCAAAGACTGAAAAAGCAGCTTTCAAAGAAACTTATGACAATAGCTTTGTTTATTTAAAAAGAAAGCAAATAGCTTTAATAGCAAAAAACAACAAGTACAAAGAATAAACCATATGGAATGCTTGTACTCACCAAAACACCAAAAATGAGAGGAACACACAAAGTAATATGTCTTAGGTTTTTATTAGCCATATGCTTCAGAGTGTGTCAAGAATACAAAAGATTGTGGAGTATATGCTTGGTTCAAGATTTCAAAGCTTTGAGAGTTTCAGTTTTATGTAAGTTTCTTCAAGGGGGGCTGCTATTCTCTCTTTTGCTGTTCATTTAAAAGCTTTTTTTATTTCTTTTTTTCTAGATATTTGATTTCAAGGCCTCTGTTGCAAACACACAAGAAACAAATCCCAATCTATCAATAAATGAGAGAAAAATATTCACAAAATTGTTAGAAGAGAAGAAAGTTGCTGATTTTGTGTCTTATAGTCATTCTCTCCAGAACACCAGCATACGTGCTGGATGCCTGTGTTACTTTAATTTACTGTGTTGTTTACATTTCATTTCATACCAATCTGATGAATTGCAATGTTTAATATTTTCCCCCGTATGCCATCAGGTTCTTCTATTAATGTTCTGCCATTATTTGCTTCTTTTTCATTCCCACTGTATTGAGAGGAAAGGAAATGTGTCCCACAAAATTACAAAATTACTCCATATATTTTCTATAATGTAATTTATTAATATAATGGAAGGAAACATTCCACGTGGGAAAAATTATATATAAATACAAAGATGAGGTGACTTACCGAACAAAAACGCTGGCAGGTCGATAGACACACAAACAAACACAAACATACACACAAAATTCAAGCTTTCGCAACAAATTGTTGCCTCATCAGGAAAGAGGGAAGGAGAGGGGAAGACGAAAGGAAGTGGGTTTTAAAGGAGAGGGTAAGGAGTCATTCCAATCCCGGGAGCGGAAAGACTTACCTTAGGGGGAAAAAAGGACAGGTATACACTCGCACACACGCACATATCCATCCACACATACAGACACAAGCAGACATATTTAAAGACAAAGAGTTTGGGCAGAGATGTCAGTCGAGGCAGAAGTGTAGAGGCAAAGAAGTTGTTGAAAGACAGGTGAGGTATGAGTGGCGGCAACTTGAAATTAGCGGAGATTGAGGCCTGGCGGATGACGAGAAGAGAGGATATACTGAAGGGCAAGTTCCCATCTCCGGAGTTCGGATAGGTTGGTGTTGGTGGGAAGTATCCAGATAACCCGGACGGTGTAACACTGTGCCAAGATGTGCTGGCCGTGCACCAAGGCATGTTTAGCCACAGGGTGATCCTCATTACCAACAAACACTGTCTGCCTGTGTCCATTCATGCGAATGGACAGTTTCTTGCTGGTCATTCCCACATAGAATGCGTCACAGTGTAGACAGGTCAGTTGGTAAATCACGTGGGTGCTTTCACACGTGGCTCTGCCTTTGATCGTGTACACCTTCCGGGTTACAGGACTGGAGTAGGTAGTGGTGGGAGGGTGCATGGGACAGGTTTTGCATCGGGGGCGGTTACAAGGATAGGAGCCAGAGGGTAGGGAAGGTGGTTTGGGGATTTCATAGGGATGAACTAACAGGTTATGAAGGTTAGGTGGACGGCGGAAAGACACTCTTGGCGGAGTGGGGAGGATTTCATGAAGGATGGATCTCATTTCAGGGCAGGATTTGAGGAAGTCGTATCCCTGCTGGAGAGCCACATTCAGAGTCTGGTCCAGTCCCGGAAAGTATCCTGTCACAAGTGGGGCACTTTTGTGGTTCTTCTGTGGGGGATTCTGGGTTTGAGGGGACGAGGAAGTGGCTCTGGTTATTTGCTTCTGTACCAGGTCGGGAGGGTAGTTGCGGGATGCGAAAGCTGTTTTCAGGTTGTTGGTGTAATGATTCAGGGATTCCGGACTGGAGCAGATTCGTTTGCCACGAAGACCTAGGCTGTAGGGAAGGGACCGTACGCCAACCTATTCATGGGTCGCTTAGAGGAAGCCTTCTTGGTTACCCAAGTCTGCCAACCCAAAGTTTGGTACAGATTTATTGATGACATCTTCATGATCTGGACTCACAGTGAAGAAGAACTCCAGAATTTCCTCTCCAACCTCAACTCCTTTGGTTCCATCAGTTTCACCTGGTCCTACTCCAAATCCCATGCCACTTTCCTTGACGTTGACCTCCACCTGTCCAATGGCCAACTTCACACGTCTGTCCACATCAAACCCACCAACAAGCAACAGTACCTCCATTATGACAGCTGCCACCCATTCCACATCAAACGGTCCACCTAACCTTCGTAACCTGTTAGTTCATCCCTATGAAATCCCCAAACCACCTTCCCTACCCTCTGGCTCCTATCCTTGTAACCGCCCCCGATGCAAAACCTGTCCCATGCACCCTCCCACCACTACCTACTCCAGTCCTGTAACCCGGAAGGTGTACACGATCAAAGGCAGAGCCACGTGTGAAAGCACCCACGTGATTTACCAACTGACCTGTCTACACTGTGACGCATTCTATGTGGGAATGACCAGCAACAAACTGTCCATTCACATGAATGGACACAGGCAGACAGTGTTTGTTGGTAATGAGGATCACCCTGTGGCTAAACATGCCTTGGTGCACGGCCAGCACATCTTGGCACAGTGTTACACCGTCCGGGTTATCTGGATACTTCCCACCAACACCAACCTATCCGAACTCCGGAGATGGGAACTTGCCCTTCAGTATATCCTCTCTTCTCGTCATCCGCCAGGCCTCAATCTCCGCTAATTTCAAGTTGCCGCCACTCATACCTCACCTGTCTTTCAACAACTTCTTTGCCTCTACACTTCTGCCTCGACTGACATCTCTGCCCAAACTCTTTGTCTTTAAATATGTCTGCTTGTGTCTGTATGTGTGGATGGATATGTGCGTGTGTGCGAGTGAATACCTGTCCTTTTTTCCCCCTAAGGTAAGTCTTTCCGCTCCCGGGATTGGAATGACTCCTTACCCTCTCCTTTAAAACCCACTTCCTTTCGTCTTCCCCTCTCCTTCCCTCTTTCCTGATGAGGCAACAATTTGTTGCGAAAGCTTGAATTTTGTGTGTATGTTTGTGTTTGTTTGTGTGTCTATCGACCTGCCAGCGTTTTTGTTCGGTAAGTCACCTCATCTTTGTATCTATAATGTAATTTGATAGATAAAAATCTACTCACCACTTGACAGTAGGAGAACACATGTATAATAAATATTCAAGTTTGTAAGCTTCTGGAACCAGTAGGTCCTTCTTCTGACATAGGGTTTGAAGGAGAGGGAAGAAGAGTGAAGGAAAAGGACTGGCAAGGTATAGGAAAGGAGGTTGAGTTCGGTAAAGTTGTCCAGAATCCCGGAACAGGAAACTTACCAGACAGGATGAGAAGGAAAGACTGATTGTTGGCGACTGCACTGGATGAGATTTGAAAACCTGAGAGCTAGAAGGTGGAAGACAGTTTAAAATGCAAGACAGAGATTACTGCCAAAACATTATGCATGAAAAGCTAAGTGCAGTTTATGTTTTAGAGTTGGGAGGGGGGTGGCAGAAAATAGATAGACCAGAAAATGACAGATACAGAAAAGTAAAAGGGAATGAAGAAAGGAATAGTTACCATGAAGAAATGCTGAGACCAAAGAAATTAACATAAAATAAGACCAGGTGGGTGGCAAGAACCAAGGACATGGTATTGCTCCAGTTGACACCTGCAAAGTTCTGAGAAACTGGGGTCTAGAAGAAGACTTGAGATGGCACATGTAGTATTTTTTCATCTGGGAGAAAACAGGGAAAAACCCAGGAATTTTTTAGAATTCCACAAATTTTCCATTGTGTTCGTTTTGCCTTAAATTTTGACTGATAAGAACTGATACTCTAACAAAGAATTTTACTTTTGCCTGCTACTGCAGAATAACACTGCACCAATTAAACATAAACAAGAGAAAAACACCAGTATAAAACTTAAGTTCCAAAGAAAGTGCACCATTGACAACAAGAAGACAGAGTGCGCACACAAGTGTCTGCTGACAGCAAAATGTGTCAAGGGCTTTAGGACCAAGACTTTGCAATACTTCGTAACAACAAACTGCTTTTGATGAGCCTGGCATAACAATGGTCATGGGAAAATACTGCAAATGGTGGTTTGAGATGTGTTACTTTCAAAGTAAATTTCCTTTTACACAAGATGAATTATGTTACTTGTGAGAAAGTGTGATGAATTTCTTAAATCACAGAGTGTTTGACTCTCATCAAAACTTAATACTTTCAGAACCTGCCATTTAGAAAAATTTTGGGCCCAAAAGACCAGACATTTATGTCATAATTTAAAATTTTACTGGCACATTTGTGCCTGAGATATCTTAAAGGGTAATGCACACAAGAAAGACCAATATTATATGTGAAAGCTTAGCTTGTCTTGTAGCTATGTTATGTATATATCAATGTAAACCGTGAACTTTTCGTATTTGTGTGTTTGTGCTACTTAACAGTGGTGTTGCTGGTGGCTGACTACATCACATGTCCTATGCTTTGGATATCTGCTGTCATTTGGTGGTGAGATAACATGATGTGAAGTATGATACTCTGACAAAACCACATCGCAATCTTGATTTCAATGCTTCAGAAACTAATGTGCTGTGTTTTGTATTTATAGTTTCGTAATACAAAAATAAGCAGTATACATGTCACTGCGCATCAAAGATCTTTCCAAAATGCATTATTTTTTTGCTGAGTTTCATTTCCTAAAGTGCTGGGAGGTTCTACACCAGCGTATAAAACCTTTACCATTCAAACCATTGATAAGTTTTACAGTTCCAAGGGAAAGTATGCTGTCATGTAACATGGCAAAAGTGTGTTTTCACCCAGGAAGATGTGTATTTTTAACTGGGAATCAAGGGAAAAATCCAGGATTGTTTTTTCCTTGTCTGCATATACACCCTGTTAATGTATCTACCTTCATATTGTATCCCAAATGGTTGTCTTTACATGCCCATACCACTTACACCTTAATGATCCTATCTCTTCTGAAAGGATGCTTCCTTTATTATCTCCTTGATCTCTTTACTTATGGCTCAGCCCATCTTTGTTACTCCCACTCTGCATCTGTGAAATTTCATTTCATATGTCTGTGTCTTCCTTAACTGTATTTTCTTCATTGTTCGGATTTCAAAAGTATAGGCCAGAATAGCCATATAGGAGAATTGATAAACCATTCCCCTGATCTTCTGCAGGCCTCTTTATTGCGCAGAAAGCTCCTGACACTTCTTAGAAATG
Source organism: Schistocerca piceifrons (assembly GCF_021461385.2). Lineage (NCBI taxonomy): Eukaryota > Metazoa > Arthropoda > Insecta > Orthoptera > Acrididae > Schistocerca > Schistocerca piceifrons. Next base: position 936,004,663 of record NC_060139.1, on the reverse strand, counting down.
CTGCTGTGTACCTCCTTCCTTAATTTACTTTGCCATTTCTTCCATTTGCTGTCTCTGTTCTTCCAAGGTATTTTGAGCTGTCAGCTTGTTTTGGCTGCCAGCATGAGTAGTGGGGCAGTCCACTCCCTCTTCCTGATTCCAAACATAAACTCACTCTTCCTCACATTTAATTGCTGTGAACTTTGTTTTCCTTATTTTGTCAGATCATTAGCTCATCACCTAAGGCTATTAACTTATCACTGTCCTCTCCTACTGTTTTTGCTACCTTGTAAATTATGTCATCCGTGACAGTGACAAAAATTAAGCATGAAAGGGCACATCTTTGTTTCAAACTCCCTTCTCAACTTTATCTAATCTGTTGTCTCATTTTCAGCTTTAACATTGCTTTTACTTCTGTGGTGGATCTCTTTCATCCTGTCAACTGTGTACTTTTTCACACCTTAGTTCTCCAAGTTTTCCTCTGCCTTATTGCAGTGCACACCACCTCAAGATTCAGGAAGGCCAGCAGTAACTCTTGCTCTCACTTGTAATGCTTCTCCTATAATATCCTTACCATAAAAAGTAATCCATCAAATTCCGTAAGCAACGTCAATATCTATATCACTTATAGAATGTTACTCTTGTAGCCAACATACTAAGATCTGAAAGTGATTTGATAGAACTGAAAGTGATCACAACATTAGAAATATATGTGATCCCAACAGATAACTAAATTTTATTTGCTAGATATTGTGCAAATACAAACTTTGTCATCAAAGGTTTGCTGAGCAGAAGTGGCTACCTCATCAAATGATAAGTCTGGAAAACTTAATGCCTTTGTTTTGTCTGGTGCTTACCAAGCAATGACATCATGAATTAGTGATGGTGCATAAGATATATTGCATGATGCACATAGGAAATTGCAGTGGCAGGATAAGCCCCGCAACTCTGTGATACAAGGCTCATAGGACTGACACATCTGTTTTTCATTGTTTAAATTAAAGTCTTGCAGCTACAATGTGAGGTTCTCGCTGTGATGTTTCTCAGCAAATCACAACAGAAAAAATTATGCCAGAACCAGCCAATGGTTGCAACTTTTATACCACTTCATGTAAGTGGCAGTTATATGTAGAGACTGGATTATACGCATCATAAAATCCTTAAAATATGCATGAAAAATTCTTAAAATTCACGAAAAGTGTCGAAATATGCAAGATCAAATAAAAAAATATAAAAAAAAACATGGTAGTTACTCCATGCATTATATCTCAAAGTCAAACCTGTGCATATCAATTACTAGGAAGAGTACCAGCCACGCAAAAAAATCCGTACATTTAGAACGCTGATATTTTCTGAATACTCTCTGGTAGAGGTTAGGAAGGGGGCTTTCTGAGATTATTTTCTAAAAATTTGCAAAATGGGGACACATACTGGGTTTCAAGAATTGTTCCTTCATTGCTATTGTTTTCGGTAACAAGCGGATGCAATGTGAGTGAGTCGCAGCAAAACAATCGATATGTGCAGGACCAACTTCGAGATATGTCACACGGAGAGGGGCACGCTCAAGAACTCCATAATATTTTATTTAAAACACAACATACAATCATAATTTTTTTTGAACAGCATTAACTTTTAATTAATACTATTGGACCAAAGCATCAATTACAATTTATTGCATGCAAATATGCAAATGCATATGCAGCATGCATATGCATATAATCCGGTCTCTAGTTGTAAGATACAATACAGCACAATGCCAATCTGGGCCTGAAAATGAATTTTCCTTCAGCAGAATAAGAAATGCCATAATCAGAGATTACAGTTTTCTTCTGTTCCATTGAAGGCAGCAAAAAGCAATGGTGGTGCTATTGACTGTGGCAGCAGTTGTGATAGTTGCATTTTTCCTGGACTGATTATTATTGTTATTGCTTCTGTTGCTGTTATTGATGCTACTGCTGTTCCAGCTGTTTCCATAATACAGGAAACTGTGGATCCATAGTGAAAGTACTGGACAGTGAAAATGTTCCTCATTGCCAACCTACTATTGGTGATGATAATATTACATGAGTTCACTAACTGCAGTGGAGTAGCAAAGCTGCAAAAATCTGTGTGTGGGCCAGTGAGGGTAATGTTGGAGTGAATCAGAAGAACAGCGAAACTAATATAGTATGTGTCTGTTTTTTGTTAAAAAAAATTAAACTGGGTGAAGAACTCCACTGCAGTGCATAAAATACGTAGGAATAATCATCTACATCTATGAGGGAGGATTGGAAAGTAACACACAAGAATTTTTTCTCCTGGTATTGTGCTGGAATGTTGAAATTTCACAATGATATAGTTTGAAGTTTCCTCTACAGAGGCTATTCTGTTTTCGCGTGCAGTGTGTACTACAGCCTGTACTACAAAACAAACATGGCATGCATGTTACTGTTATCAACCTGTGAAGAGCAATGAAGGGTAGTTCAATATTTGTGGGTCAAAGGGCATAAAACAAGTGAAATTATGAGGGACATGCGTGATGTTTATGGGGACGACTGTATGGGCAGTAAAAATGTCTGCAGATGGTGTGTATTCTTCCAAGAGTGCTGTTTGAACCTCAGTGATTCACCATGCTCTGGACAGCTGGTAACAGCAGTAACCCTGAAGAATGTCAGAGCCATTGAGTCAGCAAATCTGAATGACCGAATGTGCAACTGTGACCCTTATCACTGTAGTTCAACATTTCCTGTAATTCAGTGTATGATATTGTTCATGACACATTGAAATTTCATTAAGTTAGTGCTCGCTGGGTGCCTAAGAACTTGACAGACAACCACATGGGCCAGCAAATAATGACAAGCTTGAATCACTTAAAGCATTATGCCACAGATGGGCATGACTTTGTGAAAGGAATCATCCCTGGTGATGAGTTATGGGCATCCAAATCCCAGCAGGCCTCTATTGGAGTGGAAACATGCTGCTTTCCCAGTATGAAAAAAATTCAGAGTGACTCAATATGCTAGGAAAGCGCTTGTGACAGTGTTGTGGGACATACGTGGTTTGTTATAGATGAACTTTGCTCAACATGGAACCACTGAATTCTCCAGACTAGAGTGAAACTTTGGTTATGTTGCATCATGCCCTTCGTGACAAACTCCACAACATTAATGCTGACAGTGTTAAACTTCTTCATGACAATGCTTGCCTCTATGTTGCTGTTCCTGCTCTTGAGAAAATCACCAGATTTAGGTGGGAGGCATTCCAGTATCCATCATACAGTCCAGACCTTGCACCATCAGACTTTCATCTGTTTGGTCCCGTGAAGAAATTCCTGGTTGGTTGACACTTTCTGATAGAAGCAGAAGTATATTCAGCAGTCTGCAGGTGGTTATACTCCAACCAAATGAGCATCTACTAACAGGAACCCATGATGGGAGAAGTGTTTGAAGAACATTGGTGACTATGTACAAAAGTAGGTAAAAGTTGTAAGTTCATTTGTGATTCTATTGTTTTGCTACGTACTAAACTTTTTGGTAATAAAATTACTGTGCATTACTTTCCAATCTTCCCTTGCAAATACATACTTCACAAGCCACCATATGGTGCGTGGTGGAGGATACCACTTACCACTACCACTATTATAATCATTTCCTTTCCTGTTCCACGCAAAAAAAGAACAAGAGAAAAATGATTGTCTATAGGCTTCCATATGAACCCTTATTTCTCTCATCTTACCTTCATGGTTCTTACATGAAATGTTTGTTGGTGGCAGTAGAAGCGTTCTGCTGTCAGCGTAAAATGCTGGTTCTCTAAATTTCCACAATAGTGCCTCACATAATGAGCATTGTTTTTGAGGGGTCCTGCCCACTCGTTGCTTATAGGGTGCCTAAAGGATGCTGCATTCTCGGAATGCTATACAACAATTCAAGCAAATCACATTAATACAGGATGTATACGATGCAGGACAACTGGGATATCCAGGAATTTTTTCATCCGGGAGAAAAGCGGGAAAAACAAGGGAATTTGATATTGGTACTTTGTGAATTATATTCTGTCGTGTTATAAAAAATGACCATCTGTGCCAAAACAACCTAGTTTATTTGATATGTGTTACAATTGCTGCAATATTAGAAAGGCCTATTTTGTTTTGTCTAGCAGACAGTGACAAAATAGACATAATCACATCGAAAACCACACCAGTCTTGTATACTATCTATATTAACAGCTTTTGCAATATTAGACAGCGACATTTCGATTTTTCATGTAGCAAAACGTTTGAGTAACTTTGTTGAGGTAATAGATTCTTTTGTAGAAAGGAAAGCATGCCATGTAAAGCTGTAGCAAGATTAGAGAGAAAAAACTGGTAGGAGCTAAGGATTGAAGAAAAGTGTATTGTCTTGTTTTGTCTCTTGTCTTTACTGGTTTTATGTATCCTATATTTAGTTTTATGTCAAGCAAAACAGAAAGCTGTTGCCTAGTAGTCAATAAAGAGCGCAATTTTTCTGAGCTCTTGTTCTCCCGATTACAAATAATCCCATCAAGTATTAATTGTGACGTTTATTTAAGAGGTGCAGAATGTCAAACCGGCCGACTTGGAGCAGGAGAGGCACCACAGGACATTTTAATTTCCACTGTCCTGAATATAGTTTGATGACATCCATTACAAAATATACATGTTTCAATTCCACAGTGCGAAATACAGTGACGTGCGATAAAAAAATTCTGTGTGAATTTTTGACATCCTATCTCAAACACTCGATGGCGGAGGCTTGGGTGGGGGGTGGGGGGGAGGGGGGGAGCTGCTATCTAATGTTGCCCAAGTGCGGAAATATCGTAGATCGTAGATCCGGAGCTGATGCGCAGAGCAATCTGAATTATAGTGGGGAAGTGTGTAAGTTCCACGTGAACTGTGTTTACATTTAGTGATTTTGCTGTTTCCTCTTCGTTTACTGCTCTCTCCTCAAATGAAAACAAAACAGATTTCTGTGGCCAGGAGCTATCAAATGAATTAAAATACTTTCACATAATTACGGAAGGCTAAAATATGTTATTAGTTTCAGTTTTCAAATTTTATTTTATTTCCACCTTCCTGACAGACAAGCATTAATTGCCTTGAAGAGCAATGAAGTTATTTTTGTCGGTTTGCTAAAGAAATTTAGTTTTTATTAATGTTTCCCACTGAGACAGTCATAGTATTTGAAATGAAGTTTTTAATTCCACACTATTGGTAAGTTTCAACTGTTCACTGCATTTCAAGTACATGTTTTCATCTTCTAGCACGTACGGCATTATGCCATAATAAAGAATCAAAAATGAGGCATACAGTACTGGTACTCCAAGAAAATTTACATCCCACAAAACCACACTGAAAAGCTTAATATCAGGTCGAAGTCTACTTCATTGCGAATCTGGACATACGAATATGCACTTTAAGTATACAATTTAAATGTGCATATTTTAGTATGATTCACGAAATACAGATGCTCTTGGAGTATTCTCTGATGTCTCGTTTCTTTTATGACATCATGTAAGATCTTTTAATGTTTTACATGTCCAAACATACGGGCTTCCTGTGTCATCGTAGATGCGCAAGCTCGGTGGCGCCTGTTATCTGTCACTCTCTGGCAACTACTGAAACAAAGCTGTTTCTAACATGTTGCAGGAAAATATTGTGAATGGTGGTTTGAAAAGCATTACTTTAAAAGAAAATTTCCATTTACGCAGGTTGGACTATGTGCAAGAATGTACGATGAATTTCTTAACTCACAGAGCGTTTAACTGTCATTTTAAGTTAACTCCTTGGTGACGAGTCATTTAGAAGAATTTCGAGCCCAGAAGATGTGACATCTATGTCGTTATTATGAGAAAATTGATGTAGTACTATGGGAAGTCCTCTGTCCTCTCTGGTAACTAATTTATTTGTGGAAAACTTCCAGGACAAGTCACTGGACTTGGCTAAAAATTTTGCTGGCACATTTGTGGGATATATCCTAAAATGTAACACGTGCAAAAAAATATCTACATTATATATGAAATCTTGGCTTCTGTTACAGTATGTGAAAGCTTTACTTTTCTTGGAGCAACACTACGTATATTAATTTAAAACATTAACTTTTCCAGTTTTGGTATTCGCACTTCTCAACAGTGATGTTGGTATTGGCTGAATACGTCATGTGCCCTATGGTCTGAATATCCACTGTCATCGGCTGGCGAGATCACATGACGTGACCTATGAATGGCTTACAAAAGCACATCGTAATCTTGATTTCAATGGTTTGGAAAGTAACATGCGTGTTTGGTGGAATTCGAATTTACACTTTTCTTAATACGAAAATATTCAAGGTACATGTTGCTGCCCATCAAAAATCTTTCCAAAACATGTTTTTTTTTTCCTGAGTTTCGTTTTCTAAAGTGCCAGGAAGTTCTACACCCGTGTATAAAAACATAACCATTCAAGGGATTGATAAGTTTTACAATTCCGACGGAAAATCTAATGTCATTGAACATGGAAAACGTGTGTTTTCACTTGGGAGAAACCGTATTTTTAACCAGGAAGTCTGGGAAAAATCTGGGATTTTTTTTCCTTGTCTGTGTATTCACCTTGTAATAGTTTTTATTACAATAAAGAAGATAGACAGTACTTAACTTTGAATTTACAATAGTGTCGCAAGTGATGGGCAATCAAAATCCTTTGCTGTATATAGAGTCCATGTAAGCAGTTGGTATGGATCACATGTCATTGCTATCATAGTGGTCTCCTAGTACTGTGCTGGTCTGCGAGTCCCGGTCTGGTACTGTGCAAATACTGTGTGGCTGAGGCTGGCAGGAGCGGCCCTTGTATTCTCTTCTTGCAGAGGCCACTCCTGTTGTGGTGCGGTCCTAGTCAGTGGGCTATTGGCTGATGTTGTCTCACTGCCTTCTCTGCTCTTGCTTTCCTGGTCTTCGTACTGGTGCTTGTGGTTATGCCGGAACAGTTTTTCCTCAAGGGATTCCTATGTGAGTTCATGAAGCAGCTCCATAATATGTGGACGTTGATCAAAATGGGTCACACTAGTATTGTATATGCTGTCTGCTTTATAGGTGAGCTCACTTTTCCAAAATTCTCCCACTCAAAAGAAGTTGAGCATTCACCTTCCCTACTGGTAATCTGACATGCTCATTCAATTTCATACCACTTTGCAGTGTTATGCCTTGATATTTAATCAATGTGACTTTGTAAAAAGCGTATTACTGCATCAAAAAGCATACTAATGCTACTACTGCTGTACAGGATTGCTTTTCCAACTCATCCGCATCAACTTAAATTTTTCTACATTTACATCTATCTACATCTATGTACATACTCCACAATCCACCATACGGTGCGTGGCGGAGGATAGCTCGTACCACAACTAGCATCTTCTCTCCATGTTCCACTCCCAAACAGAACGAGGGAAAAATGACTGCCTATATGCCTCTGTACGAGCCCTAATCTCTCTTATCTTATCCTTGTGGTCTTTCTGTGTAATGTAAGTTGGCGGCAGTAAAATTGTACTGCAGTCAGCCTCATATGCTGGTTCTCTAAATTTCCTCAGTAGCGATTCTTGAAAAGAACACCTCCTTTCCTCTAGAGACTCCCACCTGAGTTCCTCAAGCATTTCCGTAACACTCGTGTGATGATCAAACCTACCAGTAACAAACCTAGAAGCCCGCCTCTGAATTGCTTCTATGTCCTCCCTCAATCCGACCTGATAGGGATCCCAAACACTCGAGCAGTACTCAAGAATAGGTCGTATTAGCGTTTCATAAGTGGTCTCCTTTACAGGTGAACCACATCTTCCCAAAATTCTACCAATGAACCGAAGATGACTATCTGCCTTCCCCACAAGTGCCATTACATGCTTGTCCCACTTCATATCGCTCTGCAATGTTACGTCCAAATATTTAATCGACGTGACTGTGTCAAGCGCTACATTACTAATGGAGTATTCAAACATTACAGGAGTCTTTTTCCTATTCATCTGCATTAATTTACATTTATCTATATGTAGAGTTAGCTGCCATTCCTTACACCAATCACAAATCGTGTCCAAGTCATCTTGTATCCTCCTACAGTCACTCAACAACGACACCTTCCCGTACACCACAGCATCATCAGCAAACAGCCGCACATTGCTATCCACCCTATCCAAAAGATCATTTATGTAGACAGAAAACAACAGCAGACCTACCACACTTCCCTGGGGCACTCCAGATGATACCCTCACCTCCGATGAACACTCACCATCGAGGATAACGTACTGGGTTCTATTACTTAAGAAGTCTTCAAGCCACTCACATGTTCGGGAACCAATCCCATATGCTCGTACCTTAGTTAGGAGTCTGCAGTGGGGCACCGAGTCAAACGCTTTCTGGAAGTCAAGGAATATGGCATCCGTCTGATACCCTTCATCCATGGTTCGCAAGATATCATGTGAGAAAAGGGCAAGTTGCATTTCACAGGAGCGATGCTTTCTAAAGCCATGGTGGTGCATGGACAGCAACTTCTCTGTCTCAAGGAAATTCATTATATTCGAACTGAGAATATGTTCGAGAATCCTGCAACAAACTGATTGGTCTGTAATTTTGAGGATCCATCCTTCTACCCTTCTTATATACAGGTGTCACCTGCGCTTTTTTCCAGTCGCTCGGGACTTTACATTGGGCAAGAGATTCGTGATAAATGCAAGCTAAGTAAGGAGCCAATGCAGTAGAGTACTCTCTGTAAAACCGAATTGGAATCCCATCAGGACCTGGTGATTTATTTATTTTCAACCCATTCAGCTGCTTCACAAACCCAGGGATGTCTATCACTATGTCCTCCATATGGGAATCTGTACGAGACTCAAACGGCAGTATGTTTGTACAATCCTCCTGTGTGAAAGATTTCTCAAATGCTAAATTTAAAATTTCAGCTTTTGTTTTGCTGTCTTCCATTGCCAGGCCAGACTGATCAGTGAGTGACTGGATGGAAGCCTTCGACCCGCTTACCGATTTTACGTAAGACCAGAATTTCCTTGGGTTTTCAGCAAGATCTTTTGCTAAGGTATGATGGTGGTAGTGGTTGAATGCTTCGCGCATCACTCTTTTTACAGCAGCACAAATCTCTTCTAACTTTTGCCTGTCCTCATTCTCCCGATCTTTCTTGTACCGCGAGTGCAACTGGCTTTGCTTCCTGAGCATTCTCCGAATTGTGCTGTTAAACCACGGAGGGTCTTTTCCGTCCGTAACCCACTTTTTTGGCACATACTTGTCCAATGCGTGATTTACAATGTGTTTAAAATTTGCCCATAATTCTTCCACGTCCATCATACCGGAAGTAAATGAAGTCGATTCATTTACTAAGTGGGATGCTAACAACTGCTTATCTGCTCTTTCTAGTAGGAATACTCTCCAAGCCTTCTTGACCAACTTTTTAATTTTTGTAACCATAGTCGTAATGACAATATCATGATCACTAATCCCTGTCTCAACATTGACACCGTCGATGAAGTCTGGTCTGTTTGTGGCTACCAGATCTAAGATATTTCCATTACGTGTTGGCTGTCGATTTAGCTGCTCAAGACAGTTTTTGGATAATGTGTTCAAAAGTAATTCACACGATGGTTTGTCTGTACCACCTGTAATGAATCCATAGACATCCCAGTCTATACTAGGTAGGTTGAAGTCGCCTCCGACTAATGTAGCATGATCCGGGTACTTCTGGGATACAGAATGTAGACTCCCTTTGAATGATTCTAGAACTGTCACGGTGGAACCTGGTGGCCGGTAATAACACCCCACAATTAACTTTATTTCCCCTAGCCCAGTTAAACGTGTCCAGATAACTTCACAATCACACTCTACTTCAACCTCAGTAGACACAATATTTTTGTCAACTGCAATGAAGACACCACCTCCTACGGTGTCTAATCTGTCTTTCCAATACACGTTCCAACCCTCACTAAATATTTCAGAACTTCCTATCTCAGGGTTCAGCCAGGTCTCAGTCCCGAGAATAATTTGTGCGCCACACGCTTTCTGGAGAGCAGTAAATTCAGGAACTTTATCCTGAACACTCTGAAAATTTACTGCTAATATCTTGATAGCTGAAGTGTCTTTACACTGAGCATGTCCTGAGTTCCCTGCCTGCACGTCGACTGGTGAGTGTTCAGCAGGACACCTCGCACTACTGCCTAGCCTAAAAAAACCCCATGTGCACGCCACAAGTACTCTGCTATCCGAGTAGCCGCTTCCTTTGTGTAGTGCACCCCTGACCTATCACCCAATAGCACAAGTCTAGAAATCTGCAGCCAAGACCATCACAGAGTTGATGAAGCCTCTGTTTGAGACCCTCCATTCGGCTCCAAACCAAAGGACCCCAGTCCACTCTGGGAACGATGCTGCAAATAGAGAGCTCCGCGTGCAAGACCAGCCGTCTTCACCAAATCCGCCAGCTGCCTGTACGAACTGAGGATCGCCTCAGAACCCAAGCGACAGGCATCATTGGTGCTGATGTGAGCAACTACTTGCAGAAGACTGCACCCCGTACGCTCGATACCCGCAGGCAAGGCCGCCTCCACATCTTGGATGAGGCCCCCCGGCAGACAAACCGAGTGCACGTTGGATTTATTTCCAGCCCTGTACGCTATTTCCCTAAGGGGCTCCATCACCCGCCTAATGTTGGAGCTCCCAATAACCAGCAAGCCTTTGCTCCCATGTACCTGCTCGGGCCCCAACGCGCCGGGTACAATAGAAGGTGCCTCGGCGGCTGAGTCAGCAGATGCAGCAAGCGACACCTGGGGTGTCTCAAGCGACACGCCAAACCCTCTGCTGTCGCTGCACCTCGAGGCAGCAGCCGGAAGGCGGCTGACTGTGGCCAACAGCACACTCAGCTGCTCGCAAACCGCGGCCAGTTCCTCCTGCACCCGCACGCAGCACGCACACACCCTATCCATCCTACTGCTAATATCTAACGACTCCCTGAATTTATACTCTACGGCTATCAATAAGCAATATTACTCCTCTCAAATATGAGAATATGCAAGGATTTTATGTAATTAAATATGCAAGTGCACAAACATTTGGAAAGAAATTAAGAATCAAACTACAAAACAAATATGAAAGCTAAATATGCGACTCGCTACTGCACTGCTGCTGCACTGATACTTCACCAGCGGCTGCTCAAGGCTCACTGAGCTGTGTCAAAAGCACACTGGCTGTCCAAAACAAACAACTGACTAGTGACTCTGCGAATTTATACTCTACGGCTATCAATAAGCAATATTACTCCTCTCAAACACGAGAATACGCAAGGATTTTATGTAATTAAATATGCAAGTGCACAGACACTTGGAAAGAAATTAAGAATCAAACTACAAAACAAATATGAAAGCTAAATATGTGACTCACTACTGCACTACTGCTGCACTGATACTTCACCAGCAGCTGTCTTTCATCACACCAGCTAGAAATTCTGTCTGTCATCTCGTATCCTCCCACAATGACTCAATGATGACACCTTTGCGTACACCACATTGTCATCAACAAACAGCTATAAATTGCTGCTTATCAGTCCATCAGGTGATTTGTGTATATAGATAGTAAGAGTGGTCCTATCATATTTCCCTAGGGCACTGCTGATGATACCCTTGTCTCTGATGAACACTCATCTTCTTAACAATGTACTGGGTCCTTTTACTTCAAAAGTCTGTGAGCCACTCACATGTATGGGAACATAATATGTATGCTTGGAAGTTTGTCAGCAGTCTGCAGTGGAACACATGTCATTTGCTTTCTGGAAATCTAAGAAGATGGAATCCACCTGTTGCCCTCTGTCCATAGGTTGTGGGACCACATGTGAGAAAAGGGCAAGCTGAATTTTGCACAATTGATGCTTTCAGAATTGGTGCTGATTTGTGAACAAAAGCTCTTCCATCTCAAGGAATGTAAAGCAAGTCAGAATGTGTTCTGGAGTGACCTAACATGGAAAGACCACACAAAACAAAGTGTAGGAAAAGCAGATGCCAGGCTGAGATTTACTGAAATAATCTCAAGGAAAAGTAATTCGTCCACAAAAGAAGTGGCTTGCTTACAAAACACTTGTTTGACCACTTCTTGAGAACTGCTCATCTGTCTGGGACCATTACCAGGCTGGATTAACATAAGAGATAGAGAAGATCCAACAAAGAACCACGCTTTTCATCACAGGATCATTTAGTCAGCACAAGAGTATTACAGAGATGCTCCACAAACTCGAGTGGCAGACACTTCAAGAAAAGTGTTGTGTATCATGCAGAGGTTGTGGCAGACACTTCAAGAAAAGTGTTGTGTATCATGTAAAGGTTTACTATTGAAATTTCAAGAGTGCACATTCTATGAAGAGTCAGGTAACATATTACTTCCTCCCACATGTGTCCTGTGAAATGGTGACAATGAGAAAATATGAGAAATTAGAGCTAATTCAGGGGTTTACTGTCAGTCTACTGTTGCTAGTCTACATAAATGATATAGGAGACAAGGTGAGCAGCTCTCCTAGATTGTTTGCAATTGATGCTGTTATTTACCATCTAGTAAAGCCATCAGAAGATCAGAACCAATTGTTAAATGATGCAGACAAGATACCTGTATGGTACAAAAAGTGGAAATTGGCTCTACATAATGAAAAGTGCAGGTCATCCACATTAGTACTAAAATCAATCCGTTGAAGTTTTGACTAGATCATAAATCGCACTAACCTAAAGGCTGTCAATTCAACTAAATACCTAGGAATAACTTTTATGAACAACTTAAATTGGAACGATCAGGTAGATAATGTTGTGAGGGAGGTGAACCAAAGACTTAGTTTTATTTGCTGAATACTTAGAAGATGCAACACTTTCGTTGAAGAGACTGCCTACACTGTGCTTGTCCATCCTCTGCTAGATTACTGCTGGTCAAAATTTCAGTCTCTGTCTCCTCTGAACGCAGAAAAGAAATTTGTTGACCCCCACCTACGTGGGGAGAAATGATCATCATAATAAAATAGAGGAATCGGAGCTCTCATGGAGAGATTTAAGTGTTCATTTTTCCTGCATGCTGTTTGAGAGTGGAATGGTGGAGAAATAGTGTGAAAGTGTTTCAGTGAACCCTCTGCTAGGCACTAAATGTGAATTGGAAGGTAGTCATGTAGATGTAAATGTTGATGACATTCTTCGTACATGCTATTTATGAATGTAACAAGAAAGGAAGAAACAGAAAGTGGTACCAGAAGTACTCTTCATCACACACCATGAGGTGGCTTGCGCAGTTAACAACATACCACTGTTGTAGCATGTAGCAAGACATAGTGTTACATTTATGGAGCAAATCACCAGTGAGTGTGAGTGTGAAAAACATGGATTTTCTTCCCAATTCATGGACATTCATTCTTACATTCAGATTAAATTTCTGCTCATACAGAAAAAAAATTAAGAAGGTAGATGTAATTATAAGCCCAAAGGAACACGATTTATTTGCTTATTTTGGAACACTCACAATAGTACAGTCAGACATAACTTATGACTGGACGAAATCTGGGTCACAAGTGAGATGACAACCTGTTCAATGGCTTGTCCAATTCAATCCATATAAAATGTTTCTCTCCACGGTATGCAAAAAGAGAGATTGATGTCCTAATCAAAGATAAAGTGCACAGCGGAACAGAATTAGCTCAGGACCAGAATGGCTAATAAAAACAATAGTCATGGGAGCTATATCACTGATGAAAATACAGCAAGATGCATCAGTATGTCATTCTATGTAAATATCACAGACAGTGTGAAGAACACAGATGTATTTGAACAATGTTCTGCTGATGACAAGAAAGACTGATGTAAACATGCCTGTGCAGTAGATGACTTTCAGTTTAAGATTATTAGCTTGTAAATGGAGTATTATATGGCATAAAAGTACATTGATTTATCTCTGGAACAAGGTTCCTTTGTCTTCAAAACTGAATAATATTGACCACCAGTTTTGAATCTCACATTGTAGTGCTCATACTTACAAACAACTTCAATGGGTATTACAGGGCGTATACACCCCAGGACAACTGGGAAATCCAAGAAAACCTGGGAATTTTTTGACAGTCCAGAAATTTTGTATTATTTTATTTGTAAGTAAACTTCTGTGATTTTGACTGGTAAGAACTGACATTCTAGCCCACTACTGCAGAATGATGCTGCAGCAATAAAACATAAACAAGATAATACCATCAAAATAAAACTTAAGTTGCAAAGAAAATTCATGATTTACAACAAGACACAGTGCACATAATAGCATCTGCTCGTGGCAGAATGTCTCAAATGCTTTAGGATGATGACTACGCCAAACTTTGTAGAGCATGTGCAGAATACTGTGGCCAGTAGATGCACAGATGGCAGGGCACGGGTGGGGAAAGCGGTAATGGTCGGGGCTGCCAACAGGCACTGTAGGGGAAATGCCAAATGCTGGAGGAGAAGTGCCATTCTAAACTGAAGCACCTCATGTTTTTTGTAAATATTAAGCATGGCCCCTCCACACCCACACTTGCATGGTGACTGTTCTGCTTCGGCTAGTATCTAAAAAGAATTCAGCCAAAAATGCAATGATTTATTTTCACCTGGCTTGTTAACCATTTGTAACTTTCAGAGAAGTGTCACGAGTGGAGAATTTTGAGGAAAACCAAAACATTTCTCGTGTTCTCATGTTAAAATTTGCTTATTTTGCCAAAACTCAATGGAGTTTACACGGTGTCACCTCAGTAACATGTTGAGCAGATGCAGTTGTCAGGGAATACTGAAACAGTGGTTTATTAAGTTTGTTAAGTGAGGAACTGAAGAAAAGTAAGATCAGTATCTTGTGAAGAAACACATTCTCGGTATAAAATAAACAATGTCTTCACTTACGTTGCACCAAAACCCATAGCATAAGTCGTTTCACCAGCAAGCGAAGGCTCTTAAATATTGTATTCTTTCACTGAAAGAGTTTGTAATTAGTGGGTAAAAATGATAGATCATCTTGTTTTTGCATATTAACCATATAACAAAATACTCTCCTCCTTGTGAGCTGTCATTTACCAAAATCTCATTTTTACCTCTCAAACTGTTTATGAAGTGTTGTGGATATTTAACTCGGGCTTTATCGCTGGCACGGCATGATTGCATATGAGTGTGCTACATCAGATCATTTTTCTCGAGATTGGTGACAGATAGAGATCCTCACCCAAGTCTAAAGAAAAATTCTTCATATGCAGCAACATAACATGTAATATGCACCAAACAAAAAAATCATAGTGAGTCCTGTTTCCCGTGCACACTTTTTTGAGTTACACGCAGTGTCTTACTTCCATGTAAATATCACAATACCTATGACAAATAACAAAATGATGGTCATGTTATTATGAAGCTGACATATAAAGCTACAAGTAAAGCAAAAATGAAATTTTTTACTGAATAATTTCTGTAAAATCATTTGAGAAAGGTTGCAAGGCATGCACCTCAATTCTGTCTTTGCTGACCAGCTGAAAGGTGGCAGACAGTGTCAGCCTTTGCTTCCAAACAAACAAATGAACTCCCCAAGCGCTTTGAACAAAAATTGGTCACTGTATATCGGCCACCATATTCTGTGTGGACTCTAACAACAAACTGCTTTTGGTGAAAGTGACATCACAATTGTTTACATTTTTAACAGGTCACAGGAAAATATTGCAAGTGGTGTTTCGAGAAGCATTACTATCAAAGTGAATTTCCTTTTACACAAGACGAATTATGTTATGCATGAGAATGCGTGATGAATTTCTTAAATCATGAAACATTTCACTCTCGTTCAAAACATAACACTTTAAGGACCAGACGCTTAGGAAAATTTCAGTTCCAGAGGAACAGCCATTTATGCTATCATTAAAAATTTTACCAGTACTTTCATATTTAATTGATCTTAAACGATAACACACGCTAAATAAGACCAGTCTTAAAGTTTAATTTTTTCATATTTATTTTAGTTCTTTCATAGATTACAAATTATGAAATAATGATGGCAAAAAGTATAATTATCCTTCAAAAATAAAGTGAAAGGTGAGTTCTTTAGCAATTTTACACATAACCAGCTTTTCTGTGGAAAAGTTGAAGTGCTCGACGGAACATGTATCCATCCAGGTAACCCACAAAATGTTCAGTGCACGGCAGTTAAATTTACGATCATGCTTGTCAGAAATATTCATATGCTGCAATTTAACCATACTCTTGGAAGAAAACAGGAAAAATTTTTGCGACCAGTATTATATGTAAAAACTTAGCTTTATTTGATAAAAATGTCATCTAGTAGTCATATTTTGCAAAGCAAGAATACATACTATTGCCCCACAGGCCACTCGGAGCACTATTACGGTCTCTGCTTCCGTATCATAGCATGGGCATTGCAGCTCCTTAATTTTGGTATTCTGTGTTTGGAACTACCCCACTGTATTTTGTGAATTCATATTTATACTTTTGTAATACCAAAATATGCAGTTTACATGTTGCCACACATTAAAGATCTTTCCAAAATGCCTTGTGTTTTGCTGTGGTTGCTGGGAAGTTCTATGCCGACACGTTTTACATTTCTGAGGGAAAGTATATTGTCACTTAACACAGGAAAAATGTGCTTTCACTCCGGAAATAGCGTATTTCCGCACTGAAAAAGTGCATTTTCACCCAGTGAAAAGTGTGTTTTTTAACTAGGAAATCCAGCAATATCTTTTTCTTATTCCTGTATACAACCTGTTTTAGTACATTTCATTAAAAAATGGTCTCTCAGATTTTCAAATTCCTGTCCTTTTACAAGGGTGGTTTGAAAACATCTCACAACGGAATAGAAAAAAAAGTACTTACATCACTGAATTTTTTATTTTATTTTTCAATTTAGTCTCGTAGATTAATACAATTGGTCCAATGATGTTCCAGTGCCTTGATTCCAGCTCGAAAATGTGTTTCCTCCAGGCCTGCAAAATAGTTGTCAACTCCGGCTATCAGTTCTTTGTTTGAAGTGAATCTTTGTCCACCAAGAAAAATTTTCAGTTTTGGGAAGGGATGGAAGTCTGACAGAGCCATATCAGGTGAATAAGGCGGGTGTGGCAACATTTCGTACCTTAGTTTGTGTAATTTTACCATGGCAACAGCACATGTTTGCAGGCGCGCGTTGATCCAGTGTCAAGAGTCACGACACACATCTTGCAGACAATTTTTTTTCATTTCGAATTCTTCAGTTAAAATGTGATATACCCTTTCAGATGACATATGGCAAGCGTGAGCAATTTCATGCACTTTCAGTCAGCGATTCTCCATGACCATTTTGTGCACTTTTACAATGATTTCTGGAGTAGTGACACATCTTGGTGTAATTCTGAGAACTTTTCAAACCACCCTCATACAATCTGGAATTCTCAAATGGCACTGTGGCTTGTTTTGAAACTAAAAAATGCAAATATAGGTACAGGAGACATTTGTAAATGGCCAGCATGCACCCAGCTGGAAAATGTATTACATCCAATTACCAAATGACATATTATGCTTTAAATGAATTACCATAGTTGCCAGTAATTCAGAGAATATTCAAACTGCTTTATTCACAATCTTTGAGCACAGTTTTATAAAAGTCCAGACAATTATATCCAGTCAGTGATTAACATATTCAGAGCTGTACAACAATAGAGCTCAAGATGTTCATCACTGAACAAAATCAATTACCTGAACTTTTAAATAATTGTGGCCAAAGATTATGAATAACATATTTTGAATGTATATGACCAGGGAAGTTGACACCAAATAACTAATGAAACAGCAAAGCTGTGCAGGGCTTCCTTGATAGATGATGTCTGCGAGTCCTTCAACATCTGTGTTTTCAATGTACATACAATCCGCTCAGCCTCCATGTTGGAGGTTGGATAAAAGGGGGTGACAGTCAGGCATCCAAGACAGTTATGGTGAAAGGAGGGCTGGAAATGTGTTGATGTAAATTGGGGCTCATTACCTGACACCAGGAAGCATGGCACTCCCTCGGAGCACAGATGGTAGGAAGGGTGGCAATAGATGGCACCTGCACCACATAAGGGAAGTTCAAGAGGGGATCCACCAGTAGCAGCCATATAGCTCTCTAAAATGGCTCAGTAGAACCAATGTGGACCCTCCCACGGGTGGTCAAGGTGGGGCCATGGCAAAAATTGTTGCATAGGGACTGCCTGGTTGAGGTAGCAGGCATGACAGGTGTGGCACATCCATTCATGGTCAGCATCAGTGCTGAGCCAGTAGCCTTCATGGTAATGTCACCGGCTGATACAAGTATCCAAGTTTTCATTTTTCTCCTGCATTTCCAGTATTGCATCACAGCTCAGCTGTGGAGATGCCTTTGATGGTTTATCTGACCAATCCTGGTGTGAAACATGTGGTCACATAACAAAAAAAAAGAAGATGAAGGGTGTGGCTGGGTCTGTTGAAGTTTGCATCTCTGATGCTTTTCATATTCCTGCCTCCAACATTCCTGTCCAAAATGTAAGACAGAAGCTGAAGTAGTTGTGCACTAATGTTTATGATCTCCTGCTGCAGTGTACCAGATGCTTGGGTCAGGGTTTAGACTCTTCAGGTTCTTCTTAAATTGCTCCATATAACACTTCAGAGGAGCACTATGGGGCCTTCTGCTTGCACTCACTTGACTATATGAAATTTGTTTAGGAAGTCTATTGTTGCTCATTCACTGAAAATGACAAATCCATCTGAGTTAGTGATCAATAATGGTTAGACCACGGATTTTTAGGTCATAAAAAAGTGTGTTTTAGGCACCTAAAATAGGCTCCTTCAGTAGTTCATTTAGGCTATATAAAACCTAAAATAGACTCTAATAAAAATGATGCAGAAAAAATAAAAATAAATTAAAATACACAGTGTTGACAGTATGAACATCTTATTAGTCATTAAAACAAGGAGCATGCATATTTACACAGTTACAGAGCATAGCAATCTACAACATTAATGTTGAACATAACTTCAAATATTTTTGAGTTCCTGCAAGATAAAGATCTCCGTAAAAAAGATGTGGCAATTGTTTAATTAATAGATTCGTAGTTTCACATATTCTGACCATAGTTGGCTTCACAATAAATAACCAAAATCTTTTCTAGGTTTTCTAGTGAAAAACTGTGGCGCTTGTCAGTCAGAATCAATTTATACGCTGAAAAAGAACGTTCTACATCAACAGATTATGAAAGGGGCGTACTTCATTTTCGGCACATGTTGGACAGGAATGCTGCAGTCAGGAGTGCTGGATTTTCCACTAAGTATGTCGACAGCTGCACACAACTCCTTCAGGCCAGTGTTCTTCTGCAAAACCATTTGCATTTTTGCCCGTACTTTTTCCCCTCCTTCACCTGACGCTTCATTAATTTTCATTTTGACTTCCTCAAGCAAAGAAATATTGTCGTAGATAGGTCTCCCTGAGCTTTCTAATTGTGAAATTATTCTTGCCATAAATGTGTAGTGTGCCCTAATATAAATCCCGTTTTAAAGAAGAATGTTTGAGTAACTCCATTGCTGCAGTTACGGATGCAGCATCCTCCGGTATATTTTCAACCACCTTCTGGACAGCTGAGAGATGCGTACTATAGTATTCTGCTGCTATCAGCCACATGCCCCAGCGGGTGACAACAGGCTCTGGCGGCAATGGGACATCTGGAAGCTGTTCTTTGAATGCCTGTATTCTTGATGGTGCCTTAACAAAAATTTTCTTCACCATAGATATTAATTTATTTACTTTAGGAAATTGTGGCCTTACTTGCTCTGCTATGCAGTTGATCCCATGCACTACACAAGCTACGTGCAGCATGAATGGGTAGAATACTTTTAATACTTGAAACGCTGCTATCATATATGCAGCGATAGCGATAAAAAAAAATCCTAAGTGACAGGAAAATAAGAAGTCTAAGAAAAACATCAACTAACCTCCTTCTTGCATGCTTGGCAGAAATTAATTTTCCCATCTGTTGTATAATGCGGAAAATTTTGCAGCCACTGCCTTATATGAGTAGACTTTGAACTAGCTGTTTTCGGCATGGCGTAGTATTCTCACACAGAAACTAGAATTTATTTTGCACTTAGAACATCAGTACGTCAGTAACACTTAACACGTTGGTCGCTACACAATGTACTGATTTGTTTTCGCTGGGAAAAAGTGAAAGATGACCTGTATTTTTTTTTTAACTGCGCTGCATGGGAGCGGTACGGAATGTACCGTACTCGTTGCTGGTCATATGGCACCTGACAGATGGCTGCCCCTTCTGAACAAGCAAATGGAATCTACCAGTGCTTCAGATGAAAACATCTCACTACTGGCAGATTATTTTTCGAACCGGAAAATTCACGTATAATACCTTTCACGAAACAGAGTAGTTTGATAGGACTGCCTATAGACAGCAGCGAGAAAATGCGCGGAGGGCAGTAATTTAGCTGTAGTGGGCGTCTACGATTAACGTTGTGATTTTTTAATCTGTGCTCAGCTTAAGGCCTATGAAACCGTTTCTTTGCGAGAATACACAGCTGGCCAGAATCCTACGAACGAAATATTTTCAAACATAACATTTGCTACTGTCCCGTTCGATTCTAATGTGTAACTCAAATCTTTGACCGGTTCCCATTCGCTCACCGAAGTTAAGCACTGTCGCGCTCAGCGTGTACTCGGATGGATGACCATTCAACCGTGCCGAGTGCTGTTGGTAGTAAGGCAAGCAAAGGAATTGTAAACAGTGTCTAACGACCTTCGACGAGACGTAAAGCCCTAAGTTTACTTCCCTTTTCTAATCTTTGGAAACACAAGAACTCTGTCAGATTAACGAAATAGGTACTTTTTAGGATTTTGATGCCGAAGTAAGCAAAATTAGGCGTCAACGTCAAAATATGCAATTTTAGGTCCTATAGAACTAACGGTATTCAGTTCAGTTAGTCATGAAACGCGTAAGTACCAACTTATACGCAAATTGGAGCTTAGGAAAAAAAATAGGTTTTAACCTAAAGATCCGTGATCTATTTTTTACATATGAATAATAAAACACCTATAAAGGGTATTTGGCCAGCCGTAGTGGCCGTCCGGTTCTGGACGCTACAGTCTGGAACCGAGCGACCGCTACGGTCGCAGGTTCGAATCCTGCCTCAGGCATGGATGTGTGTGATGTCCTTAGGTTAGTTAGGTTTAATTAGTTCTAAGTTCTAGGCGACTGATGACCTCAGAAGTTAAGTGGCATAGTGCTCAGAGCTATTTGAACCATTTGAACCAAAGAGTATTTGGTATTAACAGGGATAGCGATATAAAAAAATAAAAAAAAGACCAAAGTGTTAGGCAAATACGAAGCATGACCGCATATCAACTAGCCACCTTGCTGCACGCTGGGCAGAAAATATTTTTTTACGTCTGTCGTATAGTGTGGAAGAACTTGGAGCCCCTGTCTTATATGATGAAATAGGCACTTTTTAGGATATTAAAGCCGAAATAGGCAAAAATAGGCACTAATGTTGAAATAGGCTTTTTTAGGTCCTATAGAATTAACTCTATTAAGTGTAAACAGTCATGAAATGCATAAGTACAAATTTTTATGCAAATAGGAACTCAGGAACAAAATACGTTTTTACCTAAAATCCGCAGTCTAATAATGGTGGTTTCTATACTATACATCTTTTCCTTCTCAGGAACAGTAGTGTTTGACACGAAGTCAGCCCATTTGATGTTCATTGTGTGTCTAAGATTCTGTTGATTGAATTATTCTAGTTTCTTAAGATCATAGTGATATAGTGTCCAGGTTTCGTAACCATAGAGCAGGGTAGAAACAACGGCTCAACACATCATCACTTTAGTGTGTTGTGTCAGATCTTTATTCAGGAAGACCCAATGTAGGAGACATCCAAAAGCAACATATGCAGCATGTATACTGTTCCTCCACACCTTTTTTGTTGAGCAATTAGTTGAAAATGTACTTCCTAGGTAGAGGAAGTGATATACTTGTTCCAAAGATGTGCTGGAAACAAATGTATTGAAATCCAGAAAGACAGTTCCAGGAGCTGTGCTAGTACCTTCATTTTATATGCCATACCAATTAGCAATGCTCAATCACCTTTTTTGATGATGGTAACAATTGTGGAGTTCCACATATTAGATGGTACCTTATGGGTTTCCCAAATTAGAGGAAGCAGAAAGAAGAATCTGGTGTTTAGAGGCAATCCACCAATCTGAATGATCTCCATTGGGATATTGTCAGGTCCATGTGCCTTTCTCAGTTTCATACTTTGTAGAGCTTTGCTGAATTCATGAAACGTCAGTGGGACTGTCATACAACATTGTGTTAGCTGTTGTGGGACATGTTCAAGAAAGTCATAGCAACAGTAGAATTACAGTTCAGGAGTGACGTAAAATACTCTTTCAAGTGATTCAAGATATGTTGACTGTCATGAGGATGGTTGTACTGTTGGCGGCTTTCAAGGTTTCTGACAAGGAATGAACAGGCCCATATATTTCTTTAATCCAGCATAAAAACTTCGCAAGTTCCTGCCATCTGACAGACTTTGGTGTCCCTTGACTTTTGTTGGCACCAGTTCTTGATTGTTCTTATTTCTGCTTGAGCCCTTGAAAGCGTGTTTTCTTTTACATGGAGGACGGATCTTGAGCAAGAGATATATAAGCACCGTATTTACTCGAGTCTAAGCCGCACGCGAATCTAAGCCGCACCTGAAAAATGAGACTCGAAATCAAGGAAAAAAAAATTCCCGAATCTAAGCCGCACCTGAAATTTGAGACTCGAAATTCAAGGGGAGAGAAAAGTTTTAGGCAGCATCTCCAAATCGAAACAAAGTTGGTCCACTGTAATATGAGACAATTTAGGTCGAATGAATGACGATACTGCTACAGTAGTTTGGTTCGAGTCGTAAGCTTAGCAGTTAAGCTTTACCACGTAGCCATTGCTATGCGTCAGGCGCTCCGTCCGTATTTATACGGGTACCCTTCCTTTTTCACGTGCTTCGTCTGGTTTGAATTGATTGCTTATTTTTCTTTGATCTGATAAGCGCAGTTTTCTTTGTTATAGGTGTTTACGTCACTCTACGCTGAAAATGCATTACTGTACTGTGTCATGCATTGTTTGTCGTACTCTGATACTGCGTATTTACGGCCTGTCGCCGATCGCGGCATGGCTTGCTTTTGAGCGCGCTACCGCCGCTTACAAATAAAAAAAAAGAAAAAGAGAGAGAGAGGAATCGTCTCATTAGCGAAACAATGGCAAGAGACTGCTACTTGTTGTTACTTACACTGCTGCTTTCTTTGATAATGATTGACAAGAACCAAATAATAGACTGCGTATGATAGAAGATATTCTGAACGAGAGTTTAGCGAAAATTTTTCTCCATTTGAAAATCTTTGCAGGCGTCTCTTTAGTACATTACATTCTGCACAGAAATTAGAGTCATCTTAGATTTAAAAATCTAGGCAATAGCCTCGCTTCATTTCTGACTGTATCACTGTTTAGCATAAGAATAATACGAATATACACATGACATGATATGTATATTCTTCCGCGTTTGCTGTTGTCTCACTCTAGTTTTGTGGTTTATTACGCAGACATGATTTAAATGAGATAGTAGCAAACACAAAACAGTACATGGCAAAATGTTTATATTCGTATTATTCTTATGGTGACGAGAATACTGCATGTGATTCACAATTTATAAAAGTTCGTATTAGCAACCATCTCTTCTCACAGATAGGAAAAAATTCAGAACGTAGAGTTGGCCATATTGACAAACATCCCAAACATTCTTGCCAGTCGGGTTTTCGTAGTACATTGAAATGTTGCTACATTCGAAGATGAACAATACGGAATTAGTATTTACTTCGTTGGATAATGTATGAAAATGCAGTGGTCGAAACTCGGCGCGGAGAAAAAAAGCTTGTCTTCCACCTTTTTTTTAAATTTATTTACTGACGCAGAGGTTTTGGCGCCAGTATTCATCTCTGTGTGCCTACAAACAGCACCCAACAAAGCATGCCTGTGTAGCGCTACATATATTCGACGGCAGAACTAAGTTGTGGCGGCACCCACCGACATTTTTAAGAACTTCCGCTTGCTTTGCACTCGATTCTAAGCCGCAGGCGGTTTTTTGGATTACAAAAACCGGAAAAAAGTGCGGCTTAGATTCGAGTAAATACGGCATTCTGCTGGCTTTTGTGCACATCATCCCCTAAAGTGAAGCATGAAGGAATTGGAGAATGTGAGATGGAGCAGGTGCAGAATGACAGTGCTGCAGTCAGAGTCCTCTGTAGCCAATGTTTAGAAACCCTTGGTGGTGATACTGAGCCTGTATTCCAACCCAATATAATTTCAAAAGACTGGGTTGGCCTGAGTGCAAACATCCTCTGGCCACTCGTTCTTTACCATAGATATAACTTTCTGCAGGATGACACCATGGCTACATCGCGTGTGTTCAGCAGGACTTCAACCTGCATTTGTTGTTAATGTTGGTCCAGGGCTAAACAAACTTTTTTTTGGTGATCAAATTCTCTGTCAGGACAGAGAGGGAGTCGGAACAGGGCATCTGCATTGGTGTGTTGGGCATTGGGTGAAAGTGGATTTCATAGTAATACTCACTTAAAAACGACTCCCAGCACTGAAGACACTGCACAGTCCTTTCCTGGAGCGTAGAACAATGCCTGAACAGTGAAATAAATGGTTTATGGTCAATCAACAGGTGATGAAATTTTCTGAAATTTATTGCCCCATAAATGATCGCTGAAGTCTTCTTCTCAGTTTATAATTTCTGTCTTGTAGGTGATGGCAATTGGCTGTTCAGAACCATCTGTGTAGCACAAAACTGACACAATTCCTTACTGGGACAAATCCATTGTGAGTGTCAATGGCAGGCATATGGCATGAGACAAGTGCCAACTTGATATTGTCCTGAAGGTGATGAAAGCTTGCTGACAAGGAGCTGTCCCAAAAATTTGATGCCTTTCTTGTGCAAATGATTTAGAGGGTTTGCAATTTGCACCAATTGGGGGATAAACTTAATGTAATACATGATTTTACTCAGGAACAGCTCCAACTGTTTAAGCTGACTAGGGGTCAGCACATTAGTAATCACAATGATGTGGCCACATTTGAATGTGATACCCTTATGACTAAGAGTGTGCAGCAATTATTTCATATTGGAGGTGAAGAAACTGCACTTTTCCAATTGAAGCTTAAGCCTTTTTCCTGGAGCCATTGACCATTGAGAAGCGATTTGAGGTTCTGTTGTGTTCCAGATGTATCAACCCCATAACAATGATATCACTCAAATACTTAAAACAGTGCAAAACACCTTCACTCAGTTGTTCTAAATACTTTTGTAAAATGGCAGGTGCACTAGCAATCCCAGAAACACAAATGGTATGCAAATATACCTGTAGAAACCGAACAGCATATGTAAGGGTAGCAGCTGGCACCGTGCATTGTGGCCCCTGGCCAAATCCTCCAGGCGAGGCACAGGACAGAGATCAGTGTTAGATTGGGTGTTTATAATGGACTTAAAATCACCACAAATTCATAAAGGCCTGTTAGATTTTCTGAGAAGAACCATTTGCATCACCCATTAACTGGTTGAAGCCAGAGAGATGATGTCTTGGCCCTGAAGCCAGGCAAGGTTCTCTTGAATAGCCTCTTTAACCGAAATAGTAGCAGGTGAGCTCTACATTTTTGAGCTGCTGATAGCTTCACCACCTAGTAGTAGACATGAAGCAGAAAACCATAGAAGGTGTGTGGTCATACAGAGGAGCAGATGGGGACATGGATTACTTTCTATTTGTTAGAAGGTAAAACTACAGATGCAGTAATGGAGGAAACAAATGAGCAACAGCAACACAACATTTGATGTAGCTAACCTGTATCAGACTGAGAGAGTGCAAAAACTCCCTGTAGCTGTGAGGAATAAGGAACAGAATGGCAAAGAGGTGGATGTTGATATGATGTGGACCAGAATAAATGAAGGAGCGATAGATGCAGAAAAGAACATGACAGGTGAAAAAAAAAGAAGAAAAGAAACAGGCTAAATCAAACATGTGAGTAAGCAGTAAAAGCAAGAAGGAAAACAAGAGAAATATGGATAAACAACATAAACAGTGAAAACAGTCATGAAGAATACTTCAAAGTGCAATAAGAGACAAGAGTACTGATGACAGAAAAGAATATATCTGACTTCCTTCCTTTAAAAATAAAAAAATAAAATAAAATAAAAAAATGAGTAGGCAGGTCAAAAAAGTAACAGTAGTCAAATGTTCCAAAATATCAAGCAAGTGAGACGTGGAAGAACAGACAAGTCACTAGTCGCTATCAATATAGATATACAGATGAAACTTGACAAAGAAATTATCATAGAAAAATTGACAGAATACTTCGCTAGTCTATTAAATGCTGAAGACCCAGAAGAGATGTTGCAGCAAACAGAACAAGAAAAGAACTATGAAACAGTTGACATTATTGAAGAGGATGTGAGAAAGGCAATAAATAGTCTGAAGAAGAGGAAGGTGCCAGGAGAATATCAAATAACAGCAGAGACGATCAAGGAGAAAGCTAGGGATCTCATTAAAGAGTTGACCAGACTAACTAAAACTATACAGAAGGAGGAAGAGATACCAAGAGAATTTAAGCTAGCTATCATTGTTCCACTCCATAAGAAGAAAAGGAAACGAGCCTGTAATACTTATAGAGGGATCTCACTGTTAAAAATGAGCTACAAAGTCTTATCCTTGATAAGCAATAAGCGGGTGTCAGGCCAGGAAAATCTACAATTGGTCATATATTTACTGTGAGACAGGCATGGGAAAAATATAAGGAATTTAACAGACCAGTATCCACAAAATTTGTAGAGTTTTCAGAAGCATACAGTAGTATCCATAGAGTGATCCTATACAACATTCTTAGGGAGTTTTGACTACATGAGAAACTAATGAACCTGCTAAAAGTGCGTACAACAGAGACAAAAGCTTAAGTAAGATATCAAGGAGGAAAGTCAAGGGAAGTGGAGGTACAAACTGGAGTACGACAAGATCACGCATTGTCATCCATATTATTTAACCTTTTCTTTGAAAAAGTTGTGGTCTAGATGGAAAGAGTGGTAAAGGACATCAATCTGAATGGAAATCTGCAGATGCTAACATATGCAGACGATATGACAGCTATATCGGAGTCAAGAGAAAAAAATGACAAAAACAATGGAGGACCTAAGCAATAGTGCAGGGAAGGAGTGGTTGTGAATAAACCCAGAAAAGACAGAGTTGATGGAACTAAGTAGGATGAACCACAGTGTGCCTGAGGATTTACAGATAGGAGAGGTGAAGTTGAAGATGGTTTAGAAATTTAAATATTTGGTATCATGCTTCGACTGGAGGAATAATCTCCAGCGAAGTAAACCAAAAAATTGTTAATGCTTCCAGATCATATAACAGCCTAAAACCAGTCAAGAAATCAAACGTAATCTCAATTAAAGTTAAAATGAAGACATATGATGCAATAATGACCCCAGTGCTGTTATATTGCATAGAAATGCTGAATGCCATCAAGAGCA
Organism: Schistocerca piceifrons; assembly: GCF_021461385.2. Lineage (NCBI taxonomy): Eukaryota > Metazoa > Arthropoda > Insecta > Orthoptera > Acrididae > Schistocerca > Schistocerca piceifrons. The sequence continues at coordinate 935,977,106 of NC_060139.1, read as the reverse complement.
ATAGAGAAATACTGATGGTTTTTGAGAGAAGGATCATGAGGATTTTTGTGCCAATGAAGGAAGAAACACAGTAAAGGGGACTGAAAAATAAAAAAAATATATGCTGTGATGAGCAAGCATAATATTGTACTAAAAGCAAATGTTAAGTCACTACAATGGACAGACATGTTGTAAGAATGACAGATGATTCTGTTCCAAAAGTAGTGTTGCTAGGAACGCCGGAGGGAAAGTGTCCCTGAGAAAGACAATGAACAAGATGGGAGGATGGACTATGGAAACACCTATGACAACGAGGATTCACTAGAAGCAGGATGGGAGCTGCACTGGACGGGATCTGCTGGAGGCATCTTGTAAGACTTGCACATGAAATGCAAGGTTCCTGATCGTCAGTTGAATAAGTAAGTGAGAACACTTCATAGAGATGTGAGCGGTACAATTATGGGCTCATCCTAACATTGGTTCAAAGAGCTCATTGTATGAATTTCATAGTGTGTACAGGTCAGAAAAAGGAACTGTTTTGGACAGTAAATTGACTTGGTCAACTATTTTGATATGAAACTGGTAAAGACATCTAAGCTGAAAATGTTTGCAGCAGTAGTAGAGTGTTGAACTAAGAAGGTTAATATAACTTTTTTTTTAATATACTTAGCTGCCAGTGACAGTTCTACTACGGCATGATCTGGTTTCAGCTCCTTCACAGCAAATGAAAGCCAAGCTGCTAATATGTGTCCCCATTGATTAAGGACACGGCAGTGCCAGTGTCCAGCTGGAATTTCGTGGACAATGTAAGCTTCCACAGTGCGAGGAGAATTGTCTGGTGTGCAGCTGTGATGATGTGGACCACTGTGCTGTCCCTGTGCCGTGGCTGAGCTTGCAAATAACAGATCACCTGTTGACACACTGCTGTGAGGTGCCCTTCTTTTCCACAGGCCCAACAATCCATTTCAAGGTGCAGACAGTTTCTTGTGGAATGCCAGGTACCTCTGTCAGGGTAGGACTGAAGTTTCTTAACTCACATGAAGCACATCACATTGTCAACAATAGAAGGATGTTTATGACCTGTACAGAAAATATTACACAAAAGTTCACTCAGTGGTGAGGGAGGAGCAGAATGTTTGATGTACTTATTTCTCTCACAAGATGCCAACAATACAGATACCAGTAAAATCAAGTGAAACTTAAAGATGCAAAAGGATGATGATGAGTTGGACTCATCCGCTGACTGCTGCTCATGATAGCGATGAACTGATTGTGGATACATAGCTTTCATTTGTGAAAGCATGCTGAGCTACAGGTGCAATCTCGAAATTTTTTAACAATGTGAAGCAACTCACTGAGACTAGGATTGGACATGGTCAAAGCTTTTGCTGAAACTTTCCTATTGGCAGGCAAGGCACATCCCAATCAGTGATTCCACATACAAAACTCAGTAACCCATGTTGTTTATAACAGTGAACAAATTATAGCTTTAACTGAGCACTGAGAGCATTGAAAGACAAATCACTGTGCTATAAACAAAACATCTTAACTCAAAGTGACTGAGGGAGACTTCCCTGCTCTCAGAAGACTGGTTGAAGGCAGTGAATGATGGTGGCATTGTATTTTGCTGTATAGTTCCTGGTATTGCTACTGTTGCTACCAAAGTTCCAGAAAGTGATCCATGACACTGGCACTGGGTGCAATCATGTTACTGAAAGCATGAAAGGGTAAGACCTTACACCACTTTTCTGTCTGCTTCTGACACAAATGTGTGAGCTATAAACAAAGCCAAGTTTGTTGAGAGTAGTATATTAAATGAAAGCCAAATACAAGGACAAGAAAGTCTATGTACAATGAAGGGGTGAAATGCAGAATGGCACGATTGATAGTACCTCACACAACAGACTGACTAGGCTGAATCACAGCTACCTGCCCTGCCCCATTGCTGTTGCTGACCACAGTCTATAGCACCTCTGAGTCACTATGAATGTTGGCTGTTGGCAAGGATATTAAGCATTCTGTTACATCCTTGTTAGAATAATTCCAATGTGATAAGGGTTCAAGTTGCTGAAGCTTAACTGCTTAATTAGTTATTTTGTGTGAAATTTGCCAGTCACATACCGTTTCATTGATAATCTTGCTCATAATTACACAGTTCAGATAATTAATGTTGTTTAGTATTGAATGAATGAAATAGTTCCTGGGTGAATGGCTGGGTGTCAGTGTTCAATGGGCCCACTAAACATTGGCATTCTGCCATTCACCCATGAACTATTTTGCAATGAATTATGCTGGGTGAAGTCGAAGAATCACAATACTGCTATGATTTCTTCTCCTTGGTGTTCATAGTAACTTGTACATTCTGTATTTTAGACAGGATTGGAGATTTGTCAATGTAGATTGAAATCTATTATTTAGTTTCCTTTTTCAGTATCAGCAGCCTCAGCATTTGGAGGCACTCGTTGCTCACCAGCAGCTACTCGCAGAATTTCTAGTGGTTCTTTGTTTATGAAATCAGATGCATTTTCGAAGGAACCTGAGGACACTCCAAAAAGCAACAGACGCCTTCCCATCATCAATCCACTTGTTCGTCTCCCCATGTGGCCAAGTAAGTACCAGACAGTAAGAACTTCATATTATCTTCAATTTACAAATTTTCAGAATAAATATATTTTTGTATATAGTTTTCTATCTGTTGTTCAGTTATTAATTTAAAACACATAACATCTAGTTATTCAGAAACCAAATCAAATAAGAGTAGCTACTTATTGCCTATGAAAAATTACTTCAAATATGTTTTGGTACCTCTTTTTTGCACTGTTTGTGAGATTGTGTAGAACTGCTTTTCAGCTGTAAAGTCAGCGGATGAGCATGAGATCAGTGTATTTGACCACCTTACTCAAGCATCTTCTCTTTGCCAGAAAAACAAATTAGATTGATTTATGTTTGTATTTATTTTAGAATACTTCTTTCCCTTGCATCTCACCAGAAAGAATTTTTACAAGCCAAGCTTTTCAAAGAGATGTGAAAGAAAAATAGATGAAAAATGATGGTGGTGATGGATGTGTGGGGAAGGATGACAGGATGTAGTAGTAGTAGCTTTATTCATCAGTAGATCTCTTTTTGCAAGGATATAGGACACATGGACGATAAATAGCTTAGACAAGAAGAGAATAGAAGCTTTCAAAATGTGGTGCTACAGAAGAATGCTGAAGATTATATGGGCAGATCACATAACTAATGAGGAGGTATTGAATAGAATTGGGGAGAAGAGGAGCTTGTGGCACAACTTGACTAGAAGAAGGGATCGGTTGGTAGGACATGTTCTGAGACATCGAGGGATCACCAGTTTAGTATTGGAGGGTAAAAATCGAAGAGGGAGACCAAGAGATGAATACACTAAGCAGGTTCAGAAGGATGTAGGCTGCAGTAGGTACTGGGAGATGAAGAAGCTTGCACAGGATAGAGTAGCATGGAGAGTTGCATCAAACCAGTCTCAGGACTGAAGACCACAACAACAACAACAGGACATGTCAAAGTATTTACAAATTTATATCTAAAAAGAAAGATGATGAAACTTACCAAACAAAAGCGCTGGCAGGTCGATAGACACACAAACAAACACAAACATACACACAAAATTCTAGCTTTCGCAACCAATGGTTGCCTCATCAGGAAAGAGGGAAGGAGAAGGAAAGACAAAAGGATATGGGTTTTAAGGGAGAGGGTAAGGAGTCATTCCAATCCCGGGAGTGGAAAGACTTACCTTAGGGGGAAAAAAGGACAGGTATACACTCGCGCGCACACACACACATATCCATCCACACATACACAGACACAAGCAGACATTGTCTGCTTGTGTCTGTGTATGTGTGGATGGATATGTGGGTGTGTGCGAGTGTATACCTGTCCTTTTTTCCCCCTAAGGTAAGTCTTTCCGCTCCCGGGATTGGAATGACTCCTTACCCTCTCCCTTAAAACCCATATCCTTTTGTCTTTCCTTCTCCTTCCCTCTTTCCTGACGAGGCAACCATTGGTTGCGAAAGCTAGAATTTTGTGTGTATGTTTGTGTTTGTTTGTGTGTCTATCGACCTGCCAGCGCTTTTGTTTGGTAAGTTTCATCATCTTTCTTTTTAGATATATTTTTCCCACGTGGAATGTTTCCCTCTATTATATTTACAAATTTAGGTCAGTTTAAAATAAGCTAACTCATATACACATATTTACAGACTTCTAGCTAGAGACAATCATTAGATTTACTCCTGGTATATAATACTTTTTTTACAAATAACTTATTAAATAATGTAATGCCACATTGTTCACTCATATCTCACTGTCAGTCACTGCACACACTATACACACATTGTTTCATAACACTTCACACACACACACACACACACTGGTGATCTCTGGGCCATTTTCTGTACCGCAACTTCCCATGTGCTATCCTGAAAAACTCAGTCAGCATCCCTCCATAATGAGTGAGATGTGGAAGAGGTGTTTGTATTGTGCTATGCATAGCTTGGGGGTAAGTATTTCTAGAAAGGAAAAAAGAAGGAAAAAAATATAAAGTGAAGGTGTTATGTGGAATGTTGGATATTTTATAATCATTATTATTATTATTTATTTGTATAACATTTTTTATCAAACCCCTACTCTGTTTTAGCTAAGTAATCCTTCAGTGTATAAAATGTATTGCATAACATGTACTTTTTAGCTGCCTTTTTAAATAAGTGTATTTTGGCAATTTCTTTAATCTCTTTTGGTAATTTATTGTACAGTTTTATTCCTCGGTAGAAAATGCTGTTTTGAGTTTTATGTTTATTTTTTCTTGGTAAATGTAAGTTGAGTCTATCTCTTGCTGCATGGTCATGGACAGACCTGTTTGTGCAGTAATTACCAATGTTATTTTTGATGTGTACAACTGACTGGTAAATGTATTTACATGGAGCTGTTAAAATCCCCAGTGTTCTGAACAGATCTTTACAATGAGCTCGACTAGTATTTTTGGTTATTATTCTTATGGCTCTTTTCTGGAGTTTGAAAATTGTGTTCATATTTTGTGCATTTGTTTCCCAAAAAAGAATTCCATAGCTAAGAATTGAGTGTACATATGAATAATATGTAACTAAAAGACACTGCATGTTACACACCGATGATAGGATTCTAACGGCATAACATGCTGATGACATTGTTTGCAAGTACCTTTGTGTGTTCACACCACTTCAACTGAGAATCAATATTGATTCCTAGAAATTTTGCATTTGTTACACAGTCTATAGGAGTGCCATCTACATTTAATTTCACATTGTCATTTTTCCTCTTCAAACTGAAATTCATGGCATTAGTTTTCTTTATGTTCATTGTCACTTTATTACTTATTGGCCAATCATAAACTTCTTTGAGAGTTTCATTTGCTTTCTTGGCAAGGAGTTCTCTTGTTTTCTCAGTGAGTATAATATTGCTGTCATCAACGAAGAGGATTTTTTTCACCATGAGTAACACTACTGGGAAATTCATTGATGTATATCAGGAGCAGTATTGGTCCTAATATGCTACCTTGTGGAACCACTATATTAATGTATTTTGGTTCTGATAAGTGTTTTACTAAATGTTTAGATCTATTTGAAGTATGTGTTATCTCTACTCTTTGTATCCTATCTGTTAGGTATGATCGAAACCAGTCATTAGCTACTCCTCTTATTCCTAATGCTTCTAATTTATTTAATAGAATCATGTGGTTGACTATATCAAACGCCTTAGAAAGATCCAAAAATATGCCTGTGGCAGACTCATCTTTATCAAGAGGATCAAGTACAACTTTTGTGAATTCTACTATGGCTGACTCCGTATTTTTTGCCACTTCGGAAACCAAACTATGATTCACTTAAATGATTGTATTTATTCAGGTAATTCATTAATCTGTCTTTCATAATTGCTTCTATTATTTTTGAGAATGCTGACAGCAGGGAAATGGGCCGGTAATTTTCTATGTCTTCTGCATTACCTTTCTTAAGGAAAGATACAATTCTTGCCTGTATTAACTGCTCTGGAAATGTCCCTATGTTAAGGATCAATTTATTATATTTGTTAAGGGGCCTTGTCTAATCACTATGCATTGTTTCAGTACACACATTGGTACTTCATCTAAGCCTAAAGACTTTTTATTTTTTAGTTTTTGAATTGTTGTACTAACTTCATTCTCTGTGGTTGGAAATAACATCATTGTATTTAGTGCAACGTTATTTACAGGTGTTGTATTTGTTTGGGGCAATTTTTGCTGTAACTTCTTTGCATTACTTGAAAAATGCTCGTTTACATAGTTTTCCAATTGCTGTGGATCCTTTATTACTTCATCCCCCTCCCTTTGAAGTATCAAACAATGGAAAATCCAGGATGGAATGTAACAGTACAAGAGAAGAAAGTTGCTACTCACCATATAGCGGAGATGCTGAGTCGTGATAGGCACAATAAAAAAAAAGGCCTTAATGGCTGAAAGCTATGATTGTGTCAATCTTTTTATTGTGCCTATCGCGGCTCAGCATCTCCGTCATATGGTGAGTAGCAACTTCCCTTAGAAGTATGTTATTCTGTGTTTGTTTGCCTCTCCCCATTTCCTTTTTTATAACATCATAGACTGCTTTGCATTTATTCTCTGAATTATATGTTATTTTGTCATTAAATGGCTTTTTTTCCAGCAGTCAGCACCTTCCTATAGATCTTTTTGTATCTATGATAGAAATTTAAGAATTCTGGATCATTGCAAATCTTTTTCATGGAGCTGAGGTGTTTAAGTGTTTGGGAGGACTTCTTAATAGCTGCAGAAGTGATTAACATAGAGTTGAACCTTTATGGGAGGAGGGATCAAGATCATGGTGAAGAGGAAGTTTCCATCTATGAAGTTCTGCTGCTGGAAGGGAGAATTTTGCAGCGTTCTTGGACTTTTCTTTCCTTGTCTGCATCTTCTCTGCTCGTTGCTCCATTGTTCAGTTTTAATTGTTACTATCCATTTACATCTCATAAGGCTTGTTATTCTTAGTCTAGTCATCATATGTCTCTTGCTTGCAGTTGTCCTCATTGCCACCCCTCTAGCTCTAGTGTATTCGGACTTCATCTGTTGCTAACATTTCACTGTTGATTTTTCTCTCATCCTACCTCTGTGTTCATGGCTTGAAGTGATTTTTCTTGGTTATTTCTTTTTAGTGTTGTTGCCTCCAACCCCATTCTGCATATTTTGTCAAGTGAACTCCCAGTTCTGACTTGTTAGTTTTATTATTATTATTTTTTATGACTGTTTGTTAGGTGCTTCTGGCACAACTTGATGAGCTGAGTGTTTGTTTTTTCTATTTACATGTAATTGAAGTTCTAATTTGAAAAGATGACTTCAAATAGCAGTAGATGCATAATGACATTTTGCAACAAGAGTTTCCCTTTATAAGGGGAAGAAAAAGGGGAAAATTAAACCAATAAGATAGCATTTGCTGGAAAAGGAAAACAGCTATTCATATGTTGATAACAGAGATCAAGTCAAAATTCTCTCAGGAAAAACTGAGTTAAAGAAGTTTAGATGATAAATAGAATACTATGAAAACACAAGCAAATCTGAACTATGCTTCAAGAAAGGTGCATAAAGTGTAGAAATAAGAAAGAGACTGTTGGTATGCAAAAACTTCATATTTAAGGAAGCAACTGATTGGTTCAATTTAAATCGGAAGCAACTGCCACAATACACCAGAAGTTGGGAAGATAGAACAGTCTCCATGAATTGGATTCCAGTTATTACAGAAGAGAAAAAGAAAACAAATATTGTATTGTAAGTTATAAAATGCCACCTGCTTCCTCTCCTACAACATAGTATTAACTATTTTACTCTCTTATTTCTAGGTCTACCATACATATTATCTATGCCCAAGAGCATATGCAGGATCTGTGCTAGGAGAGTGGGTGGGGGCAGATCTCCTATTAGTTTTGTGGAAAAAGGAGAGGTGGAGGAATTTAAGCACAATCTTCAACAAAGTAAAACCCAAAATTATTGAAAAAAATGGTGCTTATTAATGACCAAACATACTAATACTACCACTTTATAATAGGTTTCTGCTATTTACAGTGTGCTTAACTGAGAAAGGATAGTTTGTATGAGATTGGCACATAATATTTTGCTGCCATGCAGATAATGTTTAGGTTCATATGAATAATTTATGTTTCACATTCAGTAGTTTTCAACATTGTCTGATAACACAAGGAAATCTTTGTGAATGAAAGGTACAATTCTGCTGGGAGCTTTTTAAACCCAGAGCCATCTGGTATTTTCAGATCCAAAGAAAATAATGACAAAAGAGAAATAGTTATGAGAATTCACACCAAGTGCCTCTTTATACACTTGCTACAGACAATATCCATTACTTTCTGGATTTCTTTAAATTGATATATCTGTCTGTCTGGAGGCAGGATCAATTTGCAAAAATCATAATTCTATTTTGGGGATGAGAGGGTGGGAAGGGGTATCCTCTCCTATGAATTTCTCATATAATAATGTAATTATTTATGTTTATTGTTCTCAGAATCAATTTCTTGGTCATATTATATGAATCATTAAAGTGTTACATATAAGCTGTACTATCAGATAAAAGTCTGTAGTCCTTTCTCCACAATTCACCTTCAGCTTCCATTAAATATCATTGAAACATACTTCTTTTGTTGGTACTAATGGAAAAAGAAAGAAAAAAAATATTTCAAGGGCAAGATACATAAAGCTTGTGATTTGCACATCTGTATGTCAGTAATGGTGTAATACTGTCACATGTGATTGATAATTATGATAGTTATTCAGCAGTGTGTCCATCAAAAGCACTGTTTTGTTTATATTGAGGAGAATTTAGCATTACTTACTCGTACTTAACATTCTGTTCCATTTTTTCTGTTTCCTAATGTACACTGTTTCATTTTTTGCAGATGTAAGTGGTGCTGGTGTTGTGAGTAAAGTACTTTTGGCAAATGCTGATGCTCTTTGTGCTGCTGTTTCACCTTTGATGGATCCTGATGAAACACTTTTGTAAGTAAAATGTTTCATAAACATTGATTACAGCAGTAAACATGTTTTATTATACTTAACTTTGAAGTTTATCTTCAGAGAATGTAGACGCTAATTCTCTAGTTATGATAATGTAAGATAGAACTGCCTTGATCATTATACTCAAACTGTGAGACAGTGGCAAGACGTCCCTGTGGCCTGAGGTCAAAACATTATATTATATATTGGGTACTTACATATAAAAACTATGTAACCGCTGGATCTGTATGTACATCACGCCTTACACAAAGATATATGTGTCTCCATGTCCTCCTTGACATCTTGCTGAACATGTCAGGAGTTTTTAAAATCTTAGAGTATATTCTATGCTTGAATATTATGACAAACCTGAAGAAACAGAAGCTGCTCCAAAGAATCAGCATCACACAAATCTTTCAAATATTCCATCGTCCTAAATTTCTGAAAAGCATTACAGACTGTAGCACATTGTTAACTGATAACCAGCATAGTTGTACAGTTACATAGCAAATCTTCACAACTATCTCTCTTTCTCACTGAATTTTCTATCAGAACCTAGTACATAACATGGGACAGCTAGCTCTTTATTCCCATGAAGTAATGAGTGCTGTGAACAAGGGATCTTAGATCAATTCCATATTCCTATATTTCCAGAAGGCTTTTGATACAGTTCCTCACAAGCAACTATTAATCAAATTGAATGCATTGGAGTATCGTCTCAGTTGTGTGACTGGATTCGTGATTTCCTCTCAGAGAGGTCACAGTTCATAGTGATAGATGGTAAATCATGGAGTAGAACAGGAGTGATATCTGGAATTCCACAAGGTAATGTCATAGGCCCTCTGCTGTTCCTGATGTACATAAATGATATAGATGATAATCTGAGCAGCCCCCTCAGATTGTTTACAGTTGACACTGTACTTTACCGTCTAGTAAAATAATCAGACGATCAATTCCAATTACAAAATGATCCAGAGGGAAATTACTGTATGGTACAAAAAGTGGCAACTTGCACCAAACAAAGAAAAGTGCGAGGTCATAATATTGTGGGGAAGGCGAAACAAAGACTGCGCTTTGTTGGTAGAACACTTAGAAGATGGGACAAATCCTCTAAAGAGACAGCCTACATTACACCTGTACATCCTCTGCTGGAATACTGCTGCGCGTTACGGAATCCTTACCAGATAGAGATGATGGAGGACATCGAAAAAGTGCAAAGAAGGGCAGCTCGTTTCGTGTTATTGTGCAATAGGGGTGAGAGTGTCACTGATTTGATACGTGAGTTGGGGTGGCAGTCACTGAAACAAAGGCAGTTTTCTTTGCAGCAAGACCTATTTACGAAACTTCAATCACCAACTTTCTCTTTTGAATGCGAAAATATTTTGTTGACACCCATCTATGTAGGGAGAAATGATCATCATAATAAAATAAGAGAAATCAGAGCTCGAACGGAAAGATTTAGGTGTTCCTTTTTCCCACGTGCCATTTGAGAGTGGAATGGTAGAGAAGTAGTATGAAAATGGTTTGATGAATCCTCTGTTAGGGGCACTTAAGTGTGAATTGCAGAGTAACCATGTAGATGTAGATGTAGATATTCAACAAAATTGATGGTAACATCAGGTGTATTCAAAAAGGCAAAATATAAGAGGCAGCCAAAGGAAAATGAGACAGGTGGAGAAAAGTGAGTAAAGTGCATATTATTTCATAAGTAATCATTATAACTGTTAATACGTTTACCTGATGTGAGACACGGTAGTCAGCATCTTTGTGGAAAAATGCTTGTGATTGCCTACAGAACCATGACTGTATACAGGTGTGCAGCTCTTCATCTGAAGCAAATTGATGGCCACAAATATCGTTCTTCAGGGCTCCAAAAATATGGAAATTGCATGGAGAGAGATCGGGACTGTATGAAGGATGTATAAGGGTGAAATATCTGCAGTGTATTTGAAACAGCCATGGCAACATGTTGGTGGGCATTATCCTACAACAGAATGAAGCTGTCTGTCAACATTTCCAGGCGTTTGGACTTGATGGAATGCTTTAATTTTTGCATAGTGCCTGCAGTGTGTTATTTGTGGCTCTGTGTCCCAGGAAGTCAATGAGCAGCAGGTCAGAAGACAGCATTATTATGTTGCAGGATAATGCCAGCTCACATGTTGCCAAGGTTGTTTCAACTACACTGCAAATGTTTTGCTGGGAAGCCCTACATATCCTCCATACAGTCCTGATCTTTCTCCATGCAATTTCCATGGAACCCTGAAGAAAGACATTCATTGCCATCAATTTACTTCAGGCGAAGAGATGCATTCCTGATTGTGGTTCCATAGGCAACTGCGAATGTTTTTCCATAAAGGCACTGACTATCTTATATCACATTGGGATGGATGTATTAACAGTTATGGCAATTACTTTTGAAGTATTAAACAGTTTAACAACTTTTTCCATCTGTCTTGTTTTTATTTGACTGCCCCTTATAGGAGCACCAGTAACTCAGTACATATAAATGATTTCTCAGATAAAGTCAGCAGCACTTTTAGAGTATTGACTGATGTTGTCTGTTAGAAAGGACTGTCACTGGATGATTGTAAGAAAACACAGAACAGTATTTCTACTTGGTGTACTGACTGGCAACTATCAAAACCTAAATAAATGCAAGATAACTCCCTTGACAAAATGACATAATTCCATACTGAAAACAGTTATAATATTCTGTAATGAATTTCTCTAGCCTGTCACAGTGCTTAAATACTTAAAAGCAATAATGTTGAGACAAAATGAAATGGTATGAACATGTGAAACCAGTATTTGAAAGAGAAGTGCAGGACTTAGTTTCATTGGTAGGGTTCTGGGAAAAATATAGCACATCTTTAAAAGGAATTGCATACTGGATGCTAGTGTAACCAATTGTAGAGTACTGATTCTGCATGTTAGTCATTATTAAATATGCATGACAGTAAACATCAGTCAGATTGAGGAACACATCACTAGATATGTTGCAAATCAGAACAGGTCTAGTACATATTTTCATAGAATTTAAGTGGAATCTTTTGAAAAGAGGCAACTTTGTTCTTCTGAAACATATTTTCATAGAATTTAAGTGGAATCTTTTGAAGAGAGGCAACTTTATTCTTCTGAAACATATTTTCATAGAATTTAAGTGGAATCTTTTGAAGAGAGGTAACTTTGTTCTTCTGAAACACTGCTTTGTAAATTTAGAAAGCCAGTGTTTGAGAAAAATGACAAACTAATTGTGTACTTACAATGAATAAACTCTAATAAAGCAACTGTCACCAGCTTTGCAGATGTTTTTTTATCTCTAGTTTATGTCCAGTTTTCATCATTAAATGCGTTATCTCTTTATGATCTTTTCAATACAGTTTATAAAAGATACTCTTATTCCAAACATATACATCTATACTCTGCAAACCACTGTGAAATTATGGAAGATGGACATCTCATTGTATCAGTCATTAGGGTTTCTTCCCATTCCATTCACATATGCAGCACAGGAAGAATTATCATTTGAATGCCTCTGTGTATGCTGTAATTAATCTAATTTTCTCATCATTATGCCTATATGATACATAAGGGATTGTAGCATAATCCTAAAATCATCATTTAAAGCAGTGTTTGAAAGTAGGTTGGCTTGGGATAGTTTACGGTATGTCTGTCTTCAAGAGTTTGCCATTTTAGTTTCATCAGCGTCTCTGTGACACTCTCCCATGGATCAGACAAGCCTCTGATCATTCGTGCTGCACTTCTCTGCATATGTTCAATATCCCGTTACTCCTGTTTTGCACCAGTCCCACACTCTCGAGCAATATTCTAGAAAAGGTTGCATGAGTGTTTTGTAAGCAGTCTTCTTTGCGGACAGATTGCATTTCCTCAGTATTCTACCAATAAACTGAAGTCTACCACCTGCTTTACCCATGACTGACCCCATGTGATAATTCCATTTCATATCCCTACAAAGTGTTATAACCAGATATTTATATGAGTAGGCCTGTTCCTACTGTGACTTATTGATATTATAGTCATATAATACTATGGTTTTTTTTTTTCATTTTGTGAGTGCACAATTTTACATTCTTGAAAATTTAAAGCAAGTTACCAACTTTTGCACCACTTCGAAATCTTATCAAGATCTCACTGAATATTTATGCAGCTTCTTTCAGACAGTACTTCATTGTGGATAACTTCATCATATTCAAAATGTCTGATGTTACTATTAATATTGTGCACAAAGTCATGAATATATACAGCATGAGCATCAAGGGTCCTAACACATTTCCCTGGGGCACATCCGAAGTGCACATTTGACAATGACTCTCCATACAAGATAACATGCTGCTTCCTCCCTACCAAAAAATCCTCAGTCCAGTCACAAGTTTCACTTGACATTCCATGTGACCATGCTGTAGAGTTTAGGCATAAATGTGATGCTGAGTCAAGTCCTTTTCAGAAATCAAGAAAAACTGCATCTACCCGACATTCTTGATCCAAAGCTTTCAATATGTCACATGAGAACAGTGTGAGTTGGTTTTCGCATGATTGATGTTTTCGGAATCCTTGCTGGTTGGCATGGAGGAGGTCATTGTGTTAGAGGTACCTCATTATGTTTGAGGTCAGAATATGTTCTAAGATTCTAAAACAAATCTATGTTAAGGATGTTACACTGTAGTTTTGTGGATCACTTCTACTATGCTTCTTGTAAATAGGTGTGGCCTGCATTTTCACCCAGCTACTGGGCACCATTTTTTGTTACAGTGTTCTATGATAGATTATAGTCAGAAGAGGGCCTAACTTAGCTGCAATTTCAGTATAGAGTCTGATAGTGTTTTCATCAGCTGTGGAGCTTTGTTCAGTTTTAATGATTTCAGCTGTTTCTCAATGCCAGTGACACTAACACTTATTTCACTCATATTTTCAGTGGTGTGAGGATTAAACTGGGGTAATTTTCCTTGTAAAGGAATATTTGGAAACAGAATTAACCATTTCAGCTTTTGCTTTGCTGCCCTCATTTTCAATTCCTGTCACATTCATGAGTGACTGGACACCAACTTTGGTGCCACTAATAACCGGTACATGCAATCAGAATTTCTTCTATGTGTGAAAGACCATTTGACAATGTTTTATTATGGTTGTTATTGAAGGCTTATTGACAGCCAAATGTGTGTCATTCAGCATCTCTCTATCTACAGTTCTGTGCTTCATTTTACCCCTATTCTGCAGTTGCCTCTGTTTCTTTAGAAGTTTCTTTACAGTGACTATATACTAAGGAGGATCTCTCCCATTACAGAGTGCTCTACTGCATACATATCTATCCAGTGCATGGTTAACTATTATGTTAAACTTGAGCCATAGTTCCTATGCCCTGCTCTGTACTGAGTTTGAAGATCCTCATTGAGATATGACACTACTGCTGTTTTATCTAGTGTACTGAACATATACAGGGTGTTTCACTAAATGTGTTTGCCTCTGTAAGTTATGACGTAATAGGCGACGGAAATATTTATTGTGGTAGGTCACCACAAGAAACGTTATACTGTCTGCAGAGCTATGAACATAGTTTATTGTGTTATTATCCAAAGAGTTACAGCAAAAAGATAAAATTTTTTAAATGTAACAATAGTTGTTTCTATCATGCACTTGAATCAGTAACACCAGCTGTGTTCACATCAATTTAAATTACATTCCTATCACCTTTAGTTTGGGAGCTATAACCCTTCAAAGTTTCAGTGGTAGATACCACACACGCTGTGCAGAACACAATGTGCCTTCTGAATGTGGTGTGGCCGAGTTGTAACATCGCCATTGTCACGGAGCGAGAAGCTTCCTCGATGCGCTTTTAGACTGCCAACTGTCGCCGCACACAGCTGTATACCTAACAGTTCAAGCCACACAAACAAATTAGGCTCAATATACCACAGTTACTGACATCAGATGAAGTTGGCATACACGAACAACGAGTGCATTGACATGTTGCTGATGCTCGGCGAGTGCCAACACGATGCCACTGAAGCAGCCATGGCGTACGCCGTGAGATATCCTAGGTGAAGAGCTCCAGTAACCATTACATTCTTATGTGCCGAACAATGACTGCAGGAAACAGGCAGCTTAGTAATGCGCCGCAGTAACAGACGAAGAACTGCAAGAAGTGAGAAGACGGAGGTGTTGGTTTTAGCTGCAGTACACCATGATCCTCATGTCAGCTTACGAACCATTGCTGCAGTCACTGGTGTCAGTCTCACATCTGTGTGGCGTATAGTACACGGCCACAGGTTTCATCCGTACCACCTGCCACTGACCCAGGAACTGCATGGGAATGGTTTCCGTGTGAGAGTTACATTCTGTGAATGGGCCATGAATAATTTCACGCTGGAGTCTTTACAAGGTGTTATGTTCTCTGATGAGTCCATATTCACAAATTATGGTACAGTGAATCACCATAACATGCACTACTGGGCCACAGACAATCCTCGGTGGGTACAACCTGGTGACCGTCAATGTTGGTGGTCTATTAATGTGTGGTGTGGAATCCTTGGGGATGAAATCATCAGTCCACACTACTTCCCAGGTACACTGACAGGTGAGTTATATCGCACATTTATAGTCTACAGTTTGGGTGGTCTCCTTGAACTTGCGTGTCTACACACGAGAGTCTGTATATGGATGCAGCACGATGGTCACCCAGCCCATTCTGCATGTGCTGTTGTGGAAGAACTAAACAACAGGTTTGCAGGAAGGTGGTTGGGGCACTATGGTCCCCATTCATGGCCTGCACGGTCACCCGATTTAACACATTAGATTTCTTTTTGTGGGGATATCTAAAGGAACGTGTTTATGTCACTGAGCCCACATCCCCAGATGATGTAAAACGGTGCATCGGGGACACATGTTGCTCCTTGACACCAGCGATGTTACATCTCATCTGCAAATCCTTTAGAAGGCGCATTGCATTGTGCATTCAGGAACGTGGACACACATTTGAACATCTCATTTAAATCAACTTCCCACTGCCAGAACATCCATCACCCACCACACAGCCATGTATTATGTACAACATGTGGTATCTGCCCCTGAAACTTTGGAGGGTTGTTGCTCCCAAACTAAAAGTGATAGGAATGTAATTTAAATTGATGTATACACAGCTGGTGTTACTGATTCCAATGCATGATAGAAACAACTATTTTTCCATTTAAAAATTTTATCATTTTGCTGT
Source organism: Schistocerca piceifrons (assembly GCF_021461385.2). NCBI lineage: Eukaryota > Metazoa > Arthropoda > Insecta > Orthoptera > Acrididae > Schistocerca > Schistocerca piceifrons. The sequence continues at coordinate 935,960,853 of NC_060139.1, read as the reverse complement.
AACTCTTTGGATAGTAACACAATAAACTATATTCATAGTTCCGCAGACAGTGTAATATTTCTTATGGTGACCTATTGCAATAAATATTTCCACTTGGGAACCACATGGAGCCCTCCATTCATGAATATTTCCGTCGCCTATTACTTCATAACTTACAGAGGCAAGCAAACACATTTAGCAGAACACTCTGTATGTCTTTCTACTTGTTTTAATTGTCGTTTGTGCTTTGCTAATTATTGTTCCCACAAGCACATCATTATGATTTACACCAGTATTGATGTAGACATCCTCAAAGAGGTCAGATCAGTTTGTTGCCATTAGATCCAATACATTTCCACCATAAGGGGTTTTCTGAACTATCTGTTCTAGGTAGTTTTCAGAGAAGGCTGATTAGGTAATAAGCACTTATATCTTAGGAGGACACCAATCAACAGGTCCTTGTATAAGGGCAGGGGAAAACTGTTGAACATCATTTGTCACCAAGCACTCTTTAAAACAATTTATTGATCAACAATAATTCCTTTTTCTGAACAGCAACAGTTTACAAGGCTCAAGTTAAAAAACACATTAATGATTAAACTTGAGCTTTCAGCTATAAGAAAAGGCATTAAATGTGAAATACCAGAAGCAAAACAGTTTGGATATTCTTTAAAGTTTTTTCATTGAAAAAATACGATTCATCAAAACATTACATAAAAATAATTTACATTGAATGTCATGCCAAAGCACACCATAATCTGTAAATTACAATAGAGTAATAGAGCGGCAGAAACCCACAGACGACACAAAGACCCCAGATGTAGACCTCTGGACCCAGCCCCCTGGTAACAATAAGCCAAGAGAGAATAGGTAGTGCACAGCAAAGCTCTCTCAAGCAGTGAACAGGTTAGATAAAACCAGAGCCTTTGGTGAATGTTAACTTGCACTGCAGTTCTAGTTAAAGTTAACAGGTTTAATTGAGGTATACACTATAAGCCAGAATCACTGCTGGCCAAGGATAAAAAATTATTAGTATCTTAAGTGTAGAACAAATAAAACCACAATCTTAATAAATAAATGCAGAAGCAGCCTTCAAACTAGTACCCACAACCGAAGGTGTACAAAAGTCCTTTTATTAGCTTAATGATCAAATCAGAGGTTGTCAAAAATTTAATTGTCCTCATGGAATTGCTTTTAGCACGTTTTAGATACAATTTAACAGAGGCAAACATCATTAAGCATTACATAAAATATTTCAATTATTTCTCATAAAGGCTGTTATGGTACCTAAGAGGGAAAAAGAAACTTATTGGCTGCAAGAAATCAGTCACTGCCACTAAATAAAGTGGATCCCTTCTCTTAAGACCAACGTAGTGACAAAATGTGACACAGAATTTGGCATAGGCCTCTAGGCCTTAAGATTTAGTCACCAAAACAACAGTCAGAATTTTACTTAAAATAAGTTCCCAAGTTCTTTTTAAAAACATTTACTCTAGAAAGAAGCTAATTTCCCCATGGGAGACTGCTGAACACATGCCACAAACCACTTCAAAATCACATTAAACAGAAAATGTAGGAGTGCAGTACAACTAAAAAAAAATTGAAAAATCAAGCAGAAGACCAGTGCTGAGCTGCTTCGAACACAACCAACATCAGCATCGGTGACAATTCTGTGGAGAACATATGATGCCCACCATATACTTGAGGGAGGACAACCGGGCTCTTTCCTCTCAGCCAAGGAACCTGAAGAAGGTACTGACCCAGTACCCAGTAAAATCCTGTGGTGAAGGCATTCTGGTCACCTAATGCAGAAGGGGAAATGACTGGAGAGCTTCACTGACTAACACCAAATTCCGTAGGAAGAACTCAATTACTGTGCAAACTAGTACAGCTGGAGCAGGATTTGGCTGGCCCAGCATGGCACATCAGCAGCCACACTGCCACAGCAGCCACACTGTCATACATGGAGAATGCCGACTGCCATTGCTCGCACCAGAAAAACGGTGCACCAGCAGTGCCGACCAATTGCTCTCCAGAAAGCCCTCTATGTTCCACTGGACACACTATCCACCATAACTTCCAAGTCCCTACCGGCACCTTTCCTTTTTACACAGCCCACTTCCTCTTTTACACAAGAGACCTTGTAATCAGCAAAGAATGTGCTCAACATGCCGGGTACATGATATTGAACTTGGTGCATGGCTCAGCCTCTCCCACGTAAACTGAACACCTGGAGAGTTCAGCAAGCTTAACCTGACTTACATGTACCCTTTGCATCTGGTCGATGCCTCATCCTTCACTCACATTGTGACCAGAGAGTGGACTACCACAGGATATGGCACAGACCCACAAAACATGTCATAAACTTACTGGATACATTTCCTCCTTCCTCGTGACCTCCAATGTTATGAATGGAGACCATGTCACCACCTTAAAAGTGGCAGGCTGGCATCTGTAGTTGAAGCACATCATTAGCCTTTGATGGGCCCTAGCAGTGTCTGCTCTCGGTCTCTATCAGTTATCCCTAAGAACCTCATGAGTAGTCTGATCAGGAAGCAAGGCTGCTATTTCTCTCAAGTTGGACAGTGGCAAATTTATGTGATGGACAAACATTATGGATGCTTGTACGACTTGATGAGCTTCATGCCTTGCTGTATTAGAGGCAAAATTCAACTGTGGGAGGGAACATACTCATTTTGACAGAGCATCTGAGTGGTAAGTAATAAGAGCAGCCTTCGAGTTCCTGTTAACCCTTTCTGCAAAAGATGGTTGAGGGTAATAGGCAATGGTAGTTGCATGCCGAAAACAAATCCAGCGGATTTCATGACACACAAAGGCTGGGGCGTTCTCAATAATGAGAATGACAGGAGGACCAAAGAGAGAAATGATTTTAATAACATGTTTAGTGATGGCCCCTGCAGTTACCCCCCCCCCCCCCCCCATGCTCAGCATCAACCATAAAAAACGTGAGAAGGCATCCACTGCTACAAAAATATTGCGGTAACCCATCTGAGTCCAGGGAAGGGAGCTGACATAATCAATGAAAATACATTCCATAGGACATTTTGCACTATCCAACCATTTTCCTTAAATCTTTGTAAAGTGAGGGCACATCACAAGTTGTTTAATCTTGTGTATGATTTTTATAAGTGCCTAAATGTCCACTTAACAGAAACTGATGGTAATATTAAATATACTGAGATCCCAAGGCAAACAAATTTTCCACTTACCACCACTCTTGGATTGTGAACACAAAATTCCTTTTTTTGAATCTAGTAGCCACACACTTCCTCCCCACAATGAAGAGACTGTTTAATATATAACAACTCTGGGTCAGAATCACGTTGTTGCACAACATCACCAAACTCAGGCATCTCCACCAAGACTTGCCCTAATAGTAGCTCCCTCGTCAGACACTCGTGGAACCAAAGTTTCCTCATAACCCAAGTCAAACATAGGGCTTAGCACAACAGTGATGAGAACTTAAATGCAGAAATGTGCACCGACCACATTGCACTATGCCATTTATGACAGGGGTGTCTCATGACCATGAAAGAGCCTGGTTGTCAGTTCGTAAAGTAAACTGATGGTACTGTAGGTAGAACTTAAAATTTTCAGTACTATCTAGGACAGCAAGTACCTTAAGATCATAGGTCAAATATTTGGCCTCTATGGTCATTAAAGAATATGACACACAAGCGATAGGGCATGCCACCCATCCTGTTTGGGCAGCAACACATCTGCTATTTCCAAATTTGAAGCATCAGTTTGTAAAATAAAGGATAAATCAAAATTTGGGGTATATGAAGATGGTATTTGTTCTTTTGGACATGTCCGAAAGAACAGATAACATCGGTGACCATGCAACTCTCTAGAATGAAATGACAATTAAATCAAGACCCTAAGCTGCCGACAGGTATTGATATACATCAACGGGGACAGTTTGAAAATGTGTGATCCGACCAGAACTCGAACCCAGGATCTCCTGCTTACATGGCAGATGCTCTATCCACCTGAGCCACCGAGGGCACAGAGGATAGTGGGACTGCATGGATTTATCCCTTGCACACTCCGCGTGAGACCCACATTCTCAACTTAATGTCCACACACTACAGTCATAGTGCCCCTGCCCATTACACTCATTACTCGCAGCAGACAGTCCTACTGAGTCCCATAAGAGTTCAGGCAAAGTGTCTGCATCCGCACAGAAGGAGGTCAATCGCCGGTGGGCAAAATGCCCCAGCTCCCTGTAATGGAAACACCACCCCTTACTGCAAGTGATGTTAGTTGTAACAGTAATCCTATTGCCCGGAGGACGCCTGGGTTTCCTAATGTACTCAGGTGTAGCAACCCCAACGAATCAGAAACCAGATGATCTAAATCTTGATGTGTGGTAGGTCTTTACAAAAACAAAACCTGAGAGTGATTCTTTGAATTGGTGCCCTGCACAATGCTAGCAACTACTCCTGCCTCTGAAAGTTGCATTTCGAATGCAAGTGCGGCAGATATGCACTTCACACATGTAATCAGTAAGAGGTTCTCCAACCTGCTGGATGTGAAACAAATATTTCTGAATTAACTTGTTCCTGAATCAAGCAGACAGACATTGCTGAACGACCATGAAGCGTAACTTATGCAAATCACCCCTGTGGACCAGGCCAAACCATTTCAACTAACAAACACGTACATGAGTGTGTAAATGATTTGAAAAATGAAATTCCAAGATAGCTTAAATACAGTGACTTGCTCCTCTAAGTTTACAGAGAACCACAAAAATTTCACTAACTGGTTTGCAGTATCCATGACAAGATAATCTATACCCTTAATCATGCTATGAAATGGATTGGGAAGTATTGCAAAATACACCACCTCATTAGGCATATTTTTTTCATTGGGGCTGTGAGTTTCCCCTGGATATTCCTCTGCAGGGCCACTCCCCTCTCCCTCTCAGGACCATTGGTCCCGTTATAAGGCACTTAGCTTTCTTTGCATGGATGTTACCATGAGAAATAATTCACCTACCTTAGCCCTAGAGGGAACATCGGAAACCACAGATCTCAAGTCCTCCACTTGATTGGACAAATGAGCAATCTGCACTTGTAAGTGATAAATTTGCAGGCAGGAGGGAGTAGTGTTGGACAAGGATTTGACATTCTTCTCTAACTCTACCAGGGAAATGGAGAAACTTGCTAGTGCAATATTAATGTGGCCTACACGCTCCTCTGTGATGTGCAGGGGAATCATGACTGCTGCACGGAGATGCACATGTAGCTCACTGATGCCGCCATCCTCACTTTGGCCCCATCCTCACAATTTGTGCTTAAGCTGCTCCTTCTTGAGGGTTCACACTCTGATTATGGCATGAGATTCCAGTTTCATAGAGTACCTGAAACAATAATCAGGACCAAACAATTTCCATGCAACACTAAGTAATAAAATAAACGAGAAAATAAAAAAAATACAAGAAAAACAAATGATGTTCAGTGGAAGGAGGGTAGGACTAGAATGCAACAACCATGCTCTAGCAACTCAACTGATACAGGTAACAAGCAATTGTGTCTTAGGAGGATGCCAACTGACAAGTCCTAGAGGATGGGCTGGGGAAAACTATTGAACATCATTTGTTACCAAATACTCTTTAAAACAATTTGTTAACCAACATTAATTTCTTTTCCTCAACATTGAAAGTCATACTGAGGCAAACCATAACCTGAAACTTACGATAGAGTAATAGAGCAGGGCAGAAACCCACAGACAACACACTGTGGCTACAGTTGCCTTAGACTGCAGTTGCATTTGTTTGTTGTGTGTGCGTGTGTGTATTCTCTTTTTGACGAAGGCCTTACTGGCCAAAAGCTTTATTTGTTATAGTCTTTATGTTGTGCCTATCTGCGACTCAGCATCTCCAGTATATGGTGAGTGGCAACTTTCGTTTTCACAATATTGTTACATTCCATCCTGGATTTTCCATTGTTTGGTATAAGTTATTCTTCATCACACATATAAACACAAACATATATTATAGTTTCTAAACTGCACTTACGCTATTTTCATATTCTTCTAACAATAACATTAATGGTTTGGCACTCCAACCTCAACAACAAATAAATTTATCCACACACACTATCGCTTCCTGGTATCAGTTCAATATTCTTAACTATTTGGGTGCTCAGCTTATTTTATTGTATCATTTGGCACACACCTTAGCTACCATTCGTCACTCTGGCCAGTAATCAAATCGCAAGGCTAAGATGTCTTACTGTGAGTGATACATCGGGGGCTGAAGAATACTGTTAGATTCTTCACTTAACGCTGGTTCTTGAAACCTAGTGCATAGGCAGTGCACCTAGTCTAACCTAATCTGATGACTGGCGTCTATCTTCAGGTATCTGCCAATTCTAGTTCTTCAACATCCCCACAGTGCTCTCCCATGGGTCAAACAGACCTGTGACCATATGTGCTATAATTCTGTGTGTATGTTCAATATCTCACATTACTCCTATATGGTGTGGGTCCCACACGCGTAAGCAGTATTCTAAGATGAGACATACAAATGATTTATAAGCAATCTGCTTTGTAGATGACTGCATTTTCCCATGTGTAACTAAAATTTGTATTTCAATCATTCCAAAATGTGTAAGTAACAACAGTGGCATGATGTTTTCACTATGTGTTTAGATAATAAATAAATATCTCAGTAGGATTAAAAATTTCAACAACCCTAAGTGAGGGCAAAAGTTGTAAGAAATTCTTGCAATCCCATTACCACCATTGATATAAAATCCTCTGGTCTATTATTAAAAATGAAAATGCTTGCACTATTCACAAAATATAATGCTTCAAGAATAGACGAAAAACAATTTGAAATGTCGCTAAAGAGGAAGAAAGAAACCTGGTAATGCAAATAGATTAGATTAGATTAATACTAGTTCCATGGACCATGAATACGATATTACGTAATGATGTGAAACAAGTCAAATTTTCCAATACATGACAAAATTAAGTTAATTTAACAACATAATTAAGTTAATGTAACAACTTTTTTTTTTTAATTTTTTTAAATATTTTTTTTCTTTTTTTCTTAATTTATATCTAAAAATTCCTCTATGGAGTAGAAGGAGTTGTCATTCAGAAATTCTTTTAATTTCTTCTTAAATACTTGTTGGTTATCTGTCAGACTTTTGATACTATTTGGTAAGTGGCCAAAGACTTTAGTGGCGGTATAATTCACCCCTTTCTGTGCCAAAGTTAGATTTAATCTTGAATAGTGAAGATCATCCATTCTCCTAGTATTGTAATTATGCACACAGCTATTACTTTTGAATTGGGTTTGGTTGTTAATAACAAATTTCATAAGAGAGTATATATACTGAGAAGCTACTGTGAATATCCCTAGATCCTTAAATAAATGTCTGCAGGATGATCTTGGGTGGACTCCAGCTATTATTCTGATTACACGCTTTTGTGCAATAAATACTTTATTCCTCAGTGATGAATTACCCCAAAATATGATGCCATATGCAAGCAGTGAGTGAAAATAGGCGTAGTAAGCTAATTTACTAAGATGTTTATCACCAAAATTTGCAATGACCCTTATTGCATAAGTAGCTAAACTCAAACGTTTCAGCAGATCATCAATGTGTTTCTTCCAATTTAATCTCTCATCAATGGACACACCTAAAAATTTTGAATATTCTACCTTAGCTATATGCTTCTGATTAAGGTCTATATTTATTAATGGCGTCATACCATTTATTGTACGGAACTGTATGTACTGTGTCTTATCAAAATTCAGTGAGAGTCCGTTTACAAGGAACCACTTAGTAATTTTCTGAAAGACATTACTGACAATTTCATCAGTTAATACTTGTTTGTCAGGTGTGATTACTATACTTGTATCATCAGCAAAGAGAACTAACTTTGCCTCTTCATGAATAGAGAATGGCAAGTCATTAATATATATTAAGAACAACAAAGGACCCAAGACCGACCCTTGTGGAACCCCATTCTTGATAGTTCCCCAGTTTGAGGAATGTGCTGATCTTTGCATATTATGAGAACTGGTTATTTCAACTTTCTGCACTCTTCCAGTTAGGTACGATTTAAACCATTTGTGCACTGTCCCACTCATGCCACAATACTTGAGCTTGTCTAGCAGAATTTCATGATTTACACAATCAAAAGCCTTTGAGAGATCACAAAAAATTCCAATGGGTGGTGTTCGGTTATTCAAATCATTCAAAATTTGATTGGTGAAAGCATATATGGCATTTTCTGTTGAAAAACCTTCCTGGAAACCAAACTGACATTTTGTTAGTACTTCATTTTTACAGATATGTGAAGCTACTCTTGAATACATTACTTTCTCAAAAATTTTGGATAAAGCTGTTAGAAGGGAGATTGGACGGTAATTGTTGACGTCAGATCCATCCCGTTTTTTATGCAAAAGTATAACAATAGCATATTTCAGTCTATCAGGGAAAATGCCCTATTGCAGAGAGCTATTACACAGGTGGCTGAGAATCTTACTTATCTGTTGAGAACAAGCTTTTAGTATTTTGCTGGAAATGCCATCAATTCCATGTGAGTTTTTGCTTTTAAGCAAGTTTATTATTTTCCTAATTTCAGAGGGAGAAGTGGGTGAGATTTCAATTGTATCTAATTGCATGGGTATGGCCTCTTCCATTAACTGCCTAGCATCGTCTAATGAACACCTGGATTCTACCATATCCACAACATTTAGAAAATGATTATTAAAAATATTTTCAATTTCTGACTTTTGTTCGTAAAGTTTTCATTCAATTTGATGGTAATACTGTCTTCCTGTGCTCTTGGTTGACCTGTTTCTCTTTTAATAACTTTCCAAATTGTCTTAATTTTATTATCAGAGTTGCTGATTTCAGACATGATACACATACTTCTGGGTTTTTTAATAACTTTTCTTAATATAACACAGTAATTTTTATAATGTTTGATAGTTTCTGGGTCACTACTCTTTCTTGCTGTCAGATACATTTCCCTTTTCCGGTTACAAGATATTTTTCTACCCTTAGTATTACCCCAAAATATGATGCCATATGCAAGCAATGAGTGAAAATAGGCATAGTAAGCTAATTTACTAAGATGTTTATCACCAAAATTTGCAATGACCCTTATTGCATAAATAGCTGAACTCAAACGTTTCAGCAGATCATCAATGTGTTTCTTCCAATTTAATCTCTCATCAATGGACACACCTAAAAATTTTGAATATTCTGCCTTAGCTATATGCTTGTTACATATGGTTACATATGGTTTGTTACATGGTTTCTTAAGAGTATATTTAACTATTTTCTTGGGGAAGCAGTTTTCAAATGCATTTACAAAAGTGTCATGAAATAAATTATATTTTAAATTGGCATCAGGTTCACGGTACACCTCATCCCAGTCTAACTGCTGTAGGCTTTCCCTGAAATTTGCATTTGTTAAATCGTTGACTGAATATACTACTTTGGAGGACTGTTTAGTACTGCTGAGTGGAACTATGTCATATATTGTAACTAGCTGTGCACCATGATCAGAAAGACCATTCTCAACAGGCTGAGCATTTATCTGGTTAAACTTATCTTGGTCTATAAAGAAGTTATCTATCAGTGAGCTGCTGTCCTTTACCACCTGGGTAGCAAAATCAATAACGGGTGTCAAATTGAAAGAACCAAGTAATACTTCAAGGTCATTTTTCCTATTACCCTCTTTCAGAGAATCTACATTGAAGTCCCCACAAATAATAATTTGCTTCCCCCTGTCTGACAGATAGCACAACAAGGAGTCCAAATTTTTCAGAAATAGGTGAAAATTTCCTGATGGGGACCTATATACAGTTACAATTATAAATGTGCCTTTATTTAATTTAAGCTCACAGGCACATGCTTCTATATGTTTCTCTACACAAAACTTTTTTGTTTCTATACTTTTTGCACAATGATAACTTTTGACATATATGGCAACTCCTCCTTTCTCCATATTTTCTCTAATTACTTGTGTAGAGAGCTCATATCCATTTTTTATATATATATATATATATATATATATAATGGAAGGAAACATTCCACGTGGGAAAAATTATATATAAAAACAAAGATGAGGTGACTTACCGAACAAAAGCGCTGGCAGGTCGATAGACACACAAACAAACACAAACATACACACAAAATTCAAGCTTTCACAACAAACTGTTGCCTCATCAGGAAAGAGGGAAGGAGAGGGGAAGACGAAAGGAAGTGGGTTTTAAGGGAGAGGGTAAGGAGTCATTCCAATCCCGGGAGCGGAAAGACTTACCTTAGGGGGAAAAAAGGACAGGTATACACTCGCACACACGCACATATCCATCCACACATACAGACACAAGCAGACATATTTAAAGACAAAGAGTTTGGGCAGAGATGTCAGTCGAGGCAGAAGTGTAGAGGCAAAGAAGTTGTTGAAAGACAGGTGAGGTATGAGTGGCGGCAACTTGAAATTAGCGGAGATTGAGGCCTGGCAGATGACGAGAAGAGAGGATATACTGAAGGGCAAGTTCCCATCTCCGGAGTTCGGATAGGTTGGTGTTGGTGGGAAGTATCCAGATAACCCGGACGGTGTAACACTGTGCCAAGATGTGCTGGCTGTGCACCAAGGCATGTTTAGCCACAGGGTGATCCTCATTACCAACAAACACTGTCTGCCTGTGTCCATTCATGTGAATGGACAGTTTGTTGCTGGTCATTCCCACATAGAATGCATCACAGTGTAGGCAGGTCAGTTGGTAAATCACGTGGGTGCTTTCACACGTGGCTCTGCCTCTGATCGTGTACACCTTCCGGGTTACAGGACTGGAGTAGGTGGTGGTGGGAGGGTGCATGGGACAGGTTTTGCATCGGGGGCGGTTACAAGGATAGGAGCCAGAGGGTAGGGAAGGTGGTTTGGGGATTTCATAGGGATGAACTAACAGGTTACGAAGGTTAGGTGGATGGCGGAAAGACACTCTTGGCGGAGTGGGGAGGATTTCATGAAGGATGGATCTCATTTCAGGGCAGGATTTGAGGAAGTCGTATCCCTGCTGGAGAGCCACATTCAGAGTCTGGTCCAGTCCTGGAAAGTATCCTGTCACAAGTGGGGCACTTTTGTGGTTCTTCTGTGGGGGATTCTGGGTTTGAGGGGACGAGGAAGTGGCTCTGGTTATTTGCTTCTGTACCAGGTCGGGAGGGTAGTTGCGGGATGCGAAAGCTGTTTTCAGTTTGTTGGTGTAATGATTCAGGGATTCCGGACTGGAGCAGATTCGTTTGCCACGAAGACCTAGGCTGTAGGGAAGGGACCGTTTGATGTGGAATGGGTGGCAGCTGTCATAATGGAGGTACTGTTGCTTGTTGGTGGGTTTGATGTGGACGGACGTGTGAAGTTGGCCATTGGACAGGTGGAGGTCAACGTCAAGGAAAGTGGCATGGGATTTGGAGTAGGACCAGGTGAAACTGATGGAACCAAAGGAGTTGAGGTTGGAGAGGAAATTCTGGAGTTCTTCTTCACTGTGAGTCCAGATCATGAAGATGTCATCAATAAATCTGTACCAAACTTTGGGTTGGCAGACTTGGGTAACCAAGAAGGCTTCCTCTAAGCGACCCATGAATAGGTTGGCGTACGAGGGGGCCATCCTGGTGCCCATGGCTGTTCCCTTTAATTTTTGGTATGTCTGGCCCTCAAAAGTGAAGAAGTTGTGGGTCAGGATGAAGCTGGCTAAGGTGATGAGGAAAGAGGTTTTAGGTAGGGTGGCAGGTGATCGGCGTGAAAGGAAATGCTCCATCGCAGCGAGGCCCTGGACGTGCGGAATATTTGTGTATAAGGACGTGGCATCAATGGTTACAAGGATGGTTTCCGGGGGTAACAGATTGGGTAAGGATTCCAGGCGTTCAAGGAAGTGGTTGGTGTCCTTGATGAAGGATGGGAGACTGCATGTAATGGGTTGAAGGTGTTGATCTACGTAGGCAGAGATATGCTCTGTGGGGGCTTGGTAACCAGCTACAATGGGGCGGCCGGGATGATTGGGTTTGTGGATTTTAGGAAGAAGGTAGAAGGTAGGGGTGCGGGGTGTCGGTGGGGTCAGGAGGTTGATGGAGTCAGGTGAAAGGTTTTGCAGGGGGCCTAAGTTCACCTGACTCCATCAACCTCCTGACCCCACCGACACCCCGCACCCCTACCTTCTACCTTCTTCCTAAAATCCACAAACCCAATCATCCCGGCCGCCCCATTGTAGCTGGTTACCAAGCCCCCACAGAGCGTATCTCTGCCTCTACCGCCGCTATAATATCCACCGTTTCTAGTTCACAAACAGCTCCTTTCACCTTTTAAACAACCATTTCGGCCAGTTCTAATAACTTTCGCTTTATTTCCATTTCCGTTTTTCCCACATCACTGATCATTTTTAGCCGCTTCCCACAGGTTTTAACGCCATTATTTCTTCGTCAGGCAATTGTTAGCCTCATTTTCATAATCTGCCACCACAATACCACTCCTTTTAATATACTACACGCAGTTTTTTCGAAATTTTCCCGAATTTCTCCATCCTTTAACGTGTTTTGGCGGCAACACAACCACCTAACCTTTATGCACATCGTTGTCTACCAACCGAAGTCCAACATAGCCCAGCTGTAACCAACACCTTTTCGCCTTTTTTCATTCCAGATCTCCAGTTTCTTTCCGGTTCACCTTTATCTCTCCCCATATATTTTTATTTTCATTTTCATTTCACCTCATGTTACACTTTCCACCTTCTAATACCATGTCACCCTCACAACACCACCACAATGACCCCATTAAGTTTTATTTACATTCCCTCCGCAAACATGCCTTCGCCCTAGCCAGATTACGCTCGCATATTTTATTTTCTCAGGCTTGTCTGACATTTGGCATTACCCCCAAAGGCCTCACACTCAAAGTTCCCATCTCTGGCTGCAACCCTTCCTTCCATCAGTCCCTATACCAGTTCCAAACTGAACAATCCATTGCCCTCACCCACCTAATCCTTCACCTACACATCAACTCAGCCAATGAACACACCCGTCAACTCCTATCCTTAATAAAAGTCCTTAATCTTTCCTTTCCCACATCCACACCGGCTGTTCAGAGCATCCTCCTACAGGCCAGCCGTAAATTAGAACAGCATGCCACCCTCCACCTCAAAAAACTATCCAATCTCCTGGTTTCCCACCTCCGGAAAGGCAACTCACTCACCCTTCACAACCTTTCCAGCAAACCTCAACCTCCTCTCATTGCACACAAACCCAGTCTCTCCCATCTACTCAATCTCCCACTTCCAGCTCCACTCCCTCCAAAACCTCAAAATTCCGATCAACACAATCTGGAACCACAACACCCTAATTCAGTAGTTAACCTTTCCTCCAAACCTCTCTCCCAATCCGAAACCTCTGTCCTATCCAAAGGCCTCACCTTCAGCCCCACTCCCAGATTCAACCAAACAGCCCTTGTCAAAGATTTACTGTCCTACACTCGTACTCTCTGCTGGAAGTATCACTTTGCCACGAAGAAAAATGATCCTAATCCTACTCCTAATGATCCGACTCCTCAGGACACCATCCAAATTGAACCCTGCCTGGAACAGTTCCGTCCTCCGTCGGAGCGGGACCCACCTCCTCTTCCTCAAAATCACCCTCTCCAAACCTTCCAGGAATTTCTGACTTCCAGCCTTGCATCTCAATCCTTCTTAAGAAACCTTAATCATACACCCAACATCACCACTGCTGAAGCCCAGGCTATCCGTGATCTGAAGGCTGACCGATCCATCGTCATTCTTCCGGCGGACAAGGGTTCCACGACCGTGGTACTTGATCGTCGGGAGTATGTGGCTGAGGGACTGCGTCAGCTTTCAGACAACACCACATACAAAGTTTGCCAAGGTAACCCCATTCCCGATGTCCAGGCGGAGCTTCAAGGAATCCTCAGAAACTTAGGCCCCCTGCAAAACCTTTCACCTGACTCCATCAACCTCCTGACCCCACCGACACCCCGCACCCCTACCTTCTACCTTCTTCCTAAAATCCACAAACCCAATCATCCCGGCCGCCCCATTGTAGCTGGTTACCAAGCCCCCACAGAACGTATCTCTGCCTACGTAGATCAACACCTTCAACCCATTACATGCAGTCTCCCATCCTTCATCAAGGACACCAACCACTTCCTTGAACGCCTGGAATCCTTACCCAATCTGTTACCCCCGGAAACCATCCTTGTAACCATTGATGCCACGTCCTTATACACAAATATTCCGCACGTCCAGGGCCCCGCTGCGATGGAGTATTTCCTTTCACGCCGATCACCTGCCACCCTACCTAAAACCTCTTTCCTCATCACCTTAGCCAGCTTCATCCTGACCCACAACTTCTTCACTTTTGAGGGCCAGACATACCAACAATTAAATGGAACAGCCATGGGCACCAGGATGGCCCCCTCGTACGCCAACCTATTCATGGGTCGCTTAGAGGAAGCCTTCTTGGTTACCCAAGTCTGCCAACCCAAAGTTTGGTACAGATTTATTGATGACATCTTCATGATCTGGACTCACAGTGAAGAAGAACTCCAGAATTTCCTCTCCAACCTCAACTCCTTTGGTTCCATCAGTTTCACCTGGTCCTACTCCAAATCCCATGCCACTTTCCTTGACGTTGACCTCCACCTGTCCAATGGCCAACTTCACACGTCCGTCCACATCAAACCCACCAACAAGCAACAGTACCTCCATTATGACAGCTGCCACCCATTCCACATCAAACGGTCCCTTCCCTACAGCCTAGGTCTTCGTGGCAAACGAATCTGCTCCAGTCCGGAATCCCTGAATCATTACACCAACAAACTGAAAACAGCTTTCGCATCCCGCAACTACCCTCCCGACCTGGTACAGAAGCAAATAACCAGAGCCACTTCCTCGTCCCCTCAAACCCAGAATCCCCCACAGAAGAACCACAAAAGTGCCCCACTTGTGACAGGATACTTTCCAGGACTGGACCAGACTCTGAATGTGGCTCTCCAGCAGGGATACGACTTCCTCAAATCCTGCCCTGAAATGAGATCCATCCTTCATGAAATCCTCCCCACTCCGCCAAGAGTGTCTTTCCACCGTCCACCTAACCTTCGTAACCTGTTAGTTCATCCCTATGAAATCCCCAAACCACCTTCCCTACCCTCTGGCTCCTATCCTTGTAACCGCCCCCGATGCAAAACCTGTCCCATGCACCCTCCCACCACGACCTACTCCAGTCCTGTAACCCGGAAGGTGTACACGATCAGCGGCAGAGCCACGTGTGAAAGCACCCACGTGATTTACCAACTGACCTGCCTACACTGTGATGCATTCTATGTGGGAATGACCAGCAACAAACTGTCCATTCGCATGAATGGACACAGGCAGACAGTGTTTGTTGGTAATGAGGATCACCCTGTGGCTAAACATGCCTTGGTGCACAGCCAGCACATCTTGGCACAGTGTTACACCATCCGGGTTATCTGGATACTTCCCACCAACACCAACCTATCCGAACTCCGGAGATGGGAACTTGCCCTTCAGTATATCCTCTCTTCTCGTCCTCCGCCAGGCCTCAATCTCCGCTAATTTCAAGTTGCCGCCACTCGTACCTCACCTGTCTTTCAACAACTTCTTTGCCTCTACACTTCTGCCTCGACTGACATCTCTGCCCAAACTCTTTGTCTTTAAATATGTCTGCTTGTGTCTGTATGTGTGGATGGATATGTGCGTGTGTGCGAGTGTATACCTGTCCTTTTTTCCCCCTAAGGTAAGTCTTTCCGCTCCCGGGATTGGAATGACTCCTTACCCTCTCCCTTAAAACCCACTTCCTTTCGTCTTCCCCTCTCCTTCCCTCTTTCCTGATGAGGCAACAGTTTGTTGCGAAAGCTTGAATTTTGTGTGTATGTTTGTGTTTGTTTGTGTGTCTATCGACCTGCCAGCGCTTTTGTTCGGTAAGTCACCTCATCTTTGTTTTTTTTATATATATATATATATATATATATATATATATATATATATATATATATATATATATATATATATATATATATATATATATATATATATATATATATATATTTTATAACATCGAGGAAATGACTGTGACAGTAATGTTGTCTCATTGGCCATCAAATTTAATATTTAATCCCCCCCTCCCCCCGTAGACTAGTCAAAACAATTCATGTAATAAAAAACCACTACCAACACACATTAGTGTCAAAAAATTCACAGTGACATATGATGCCAAGTTGTCACGAACTCATAATCTCTCCATGAAACAGAAACAAACAGAATTGCACGAATATTTGGAAATAAATCAAACAGACATATATTAAAATTTTGAAAATATTTACTTGATGTCACTCAGGCAGTAAAGACATCTATGTTACTGTCAATACTTGAATGCTACACTACAGTGGTGTTTCATGCAAAGGACTAAAATCTTGTGGTGACTTGATAGCTGTATTTGTAATCAGTCATTGTCTCAAGGCATATTTCCTAGCATATTTAAATGTGCTGTAGTAACATTCAATTGTGAAACCAGAGATGAGCAACCCACCTTTAGATCTATTTTACTCCTTATAAAAAATACTAGTGTGTGCAGTACACTACATAATACGAGGATGCATAGTGCCTTTTGCAATATAATATGCGAAATTGCCTATAAAACTTTGACCAATTATGAAAATGTATGCAAAAGGTATTTACATACAAATAAAATCTGAACTCCAACAATTTTGTTCAAAAAACACTTGCATAGTATAGCAAGCACTTGAAGTCTTATTGACGTAGAGTAAATGAATATAGTTATTTGCTACAGGTTTATTGCAGATATTCATTTACACTATAATAGCAGCTAGTCATCAAAATTTGAATACTGCTGCTTTAAACGAAGATTTTTTTTTTAATTTATTTTATCTGTGCCAGAAGTTTGTTGTACAACCTAGTACACTTAATGTTTGTTTGTTTTTGTGTTATAGCCCAGTTTACTATTTTTATATGGTTGTCTTTGCACATCCTTATGTTGTAAGAATGAAGATTTGAGTTCGTTTTGAAATTGTCATTGTATCTTTTTATATTAGTTACACTTTTTTGTATGTTGATGCATGTCAAGGGTATAATATTTAGCTGTTTAAATAATTGTTTGGAAGATATTACACTAGGACTGTTGGTATTATTGTAACAGGTTTGTTTTATACAGTGAAGTTGGTTGTGAAGTTTGTCTTATTATGTCTCCAAAAGGTGATGCCATGGGTAGTATGAATGTATGTGGACTAGACAGTTCTGCTACTCTGTACTTATACTGCACACTGTACTTACGACACGTAATGCAATCCTGTTGTTTCAGAAGTGTTTGAGAAAGTGACCTATGGTCAAAACCTGACTCATTTAACGGGGCATAATTTGTTGACTGTCTATCAGGTTGGCTTTCCAGAGAGCAAGCAAGATCTAACGAATGAAGTCCCGGCTGAGCTAATAAGAAAATAATCCAAATACTAACAAAGAGATTGAGGGGCTGGCCAGTACTTACCTCAGCTCAGTACAGCCGATAGATTCACAAAACAGAACAGAAAATTTATATTCCTAGCTTTCGGAACTTTGTTCCTCCATCAGGGAGGAGAGAGGAGAAAAAAGGGAAGAAGGGAAAGTGGATTCACTCACTCACAACCCAGGTTATGGAGCAACAGGGAAAGGTAAACAGGGAGGGTAGCAAGGATGGAGGCATGGTTGTCAGAGGGAAGCTAAAGATATTATACTGTTAAGTACTTGCCAGCTTCAAACCAAAGAGGATGCGTACCGAAGTAAAGAGCTATATAGTAAAAAGATAAACACAACTATGTAGGATGAAAAGATGCATGAATGGCTAAAGAGGAGAGGGAAAAAGGAGAAGACTGAAGAGTAAATGGGAGTGAGATTGGTTAACGTAGGTTCAGTCCAGGGGGATGGCGGGATGAAAGGATGTGTTGGAGTGCAAGTTCCTATCTCCGCAGTTCCGAGGGACTGGTGTTGGGTGGGAGAAGCCAAATGGCACTTACGTTGTAGCAAGTTCCTAGGTCCCTAGAATTGTTCTGGATGGCATGCTCTGCTACTAGGTATTGGACATCTCCAAGGTGGACAGTTCGTCTGTGCCCATTCATGCGCTCAGGCAGTTTAGTTGTCATCATACTGATGTAAAAGGCTATGCAGTGCAGGCATGTCAGCTGATAAATGACATGTGTTGTTTCACATGTGGCCCTGCCTTGAATTGTGTATGTTTTACCAGTAGCAGGACTGGAGTAGGTGGTTGTGGGGGGATGCATGGGGCAGGTTTTGCTAACGTATATTAAGAACTGCAGCTTCCCTTCTGCTTTATTTCGTATGGTCTCACTAGGAACAGATTGCCCATTCCTTCTCCTTTCGTGGATGAATTTCAAAACTTTTACTTCAACATCAGGGTGTCCCTCTTTGCAAGGGCCAGTGAATTTTTTTCTATTAGTAGTAGTGCCAATATCTGTTTCTTCCATTAGTGAACATTACTCTCAACTACATTGAACTCTTGTCCTGCCCTCCTGTTAACAACATTTTTCAGCGTAAAGAATTACTATATGCTTGAAAGTAGCCTTCCATTTTGTGTCTATCTAATGCAAACACACAGTGTCTTAGTTGGCCAACAATAATGTACTGAAGTTGATCAAACAATGGTAACTCCAGGTAGGAATATCAACAATGTAGGAAAAGATAGAGTGCTACTTACCATGAAGAAGACACTTCAAGTTGCAGACAGCTGTGATTAAAAGACACACACATGTGGCTTTCGGCCACAGTCTTCATCAGTAAAGAAACATACACACACACAAGCAAGCACACCTCATGCACACACGACTGGCAACTCCAGCGGCTTGGGCCAGAGATGCTGGAGGTGGTGCTTGTGTGTGCATGAAGTGAGTATTACAACAATGCATTGGGGAACAGTATCTAAATTTCAGTGGCATTGCTGGTGAATGACGGATTGAAGTTTGTACTTGAATGTAATGTGTCACTGAATCTTATGTGCACCCCAAAATTGAATATTGCATATGGTACAAAAAAAAGTGTGCTCCAGACTTGCTTAAATACACTAAGTCGCCATTCCACATTCTTATAACATGGTGAAATGGAGAATTAACCCCTCAAACACTGTCTACCATAAGAAATAACTTGACATAGTGGCCCTTACAGCACTGCGCAGGCAAAGAGCCTGTACGTATCTATGTTAATGAGATGAACTGTTGCTCCTGTGTCCACTTGAAATTCAACTGCTCACCCTCCACTACCAAAGTCAGCAAACTATGCTGGAGTGACATGCAGGGCATTGTAAACAGCCCCACAGTCCATTGAAAACACAGGGCTTCCGTTGACCAATCCATGGCGTGCCCTGACTGTCACATACACTTACTAAGTGGAAAACAGTCAGGGCAGGTCTGCTAGCTCACCCTATGAGTGGAAGTAGAGTGATTTTGAGGACCCAAAAAATGCCACAGGTGGGAATTATGATGCCAGGATTGATGCAGGCAAAGTCAGGGATTGCCACAATGCCATTGCACCAGAATCATCAGCATACACTTCGTGATCAAAAGTGTCCAGACATCCCCAAAAACGTATGTTTTTTCATATTAGGTGCATTGTGCTGACACCTACTGCCAGCTACTCCATATCAGTGACCTCAGTAGTCATTAGACATCGTGAGAGAGCAGTATGGGGAGCTCCGCGGAACTTATGGGCTTCGAACGTGGTCAGATGATTGTGTGTCACTTGTGTCACACGTCTGCATGTGAGATTTCCACACTCCAAACAATCCCTAGGTCCACTGTTTCCAATGTGATAGTGAAGTGAAGTGGAAACATTGAGGGACACGTACAGCACAAAAGCATACAGGTCGACCTCGTCTGTTGACTAACAGAGACCGCCGACAGTTGAAGAGGGTCGTAACGTGTAATAAGCAGACATCTATCCTGACCATGCACAGGAATTCCAAACTGCATCAAGATCCACTGCAAGTTTTATGACAGTTATGTGGGAGGTGAGAAAACTTGGATTTCATGGTCAAGCGGCTGCTCATAAGGCACACATCGTGCCAGTAAATGCTAAACGATTCCTCGCTTGGTGTAAGGAGTGTAAACATGGGACGATTAAGCAGTGGAAAAACATTGTGTGGAATGACAAATCGTGGTACACAATGTGGTGATCCAATGGCAGCGTGTGGGTATGGTGAATGGCCGGTGAACGTCATCTGCCCGCGTGTGTAGTGCCAACAGTAAAATTTGGAGGTGGAGGTGTTGTAGTGCGTTTGTGTTTTTCATGGAGGGGGCTTGCACCCCTCATTGTTTTTCATAGCACAGTCACAGCACAGGTCTACATTGACGTTTTAAGCACCTTCTTGCTTCCTACTGTTGAAGAGCACTTTGGGGATGGCGATTGCATCTTTCAACACGATCGAGTACCTGTTCATAATGCACGGCCTGCAGTGGAGTGGATACATGACAATAACATCCCTGTAATGGATTGGCCTGCACAGAATCCTGACCTGAATCCTGTAGAACACCTTTGGGATGTTTTGGAACTCTGACTTCGTGCCAGGCCTCACCGACCAGCATTGATACCTCTCCTCAGTGCAACACTATGTGAAGAATGGGCTGCCATTTCCCAAGAAACCTTCCAGCACCTGATTGAATGTGTGCCTGTGAGAGTGGAAGCTGTAATCAAGGCAAGGGGTGGGCCAACACCGCATTGAATTCCAGCATTACCGATGGAAGGCGCCACGAACTTGTAAGTCATTCTCAGCCAGGTGTCCGGATAGTTTTGATCACATAGTGTACATTGACTCAGCGGGAAGGAAAACCATCTGGGGTTCCCCATGGGGACTGGGGGCTGT
Source organism: Schistocerca piceifrons (assembly GCF_021461385.2). Taxonomy (NCBI): domain Eukaryota; kingdom Metazoa; phylum Arthropoda; class Insecta; order Orthoptera; family Acrididae; genus Schistocerca; species Schistocerca piceifrons. The sequence goes on along the minus strand of NC_060139.1, from coordinate 935,939,935 downwards.
TTACCATGCACATCTGATTGTTCCACCAGCCAATTATTGGAAAGAATGTCCCTTGCCCACAAATGGGAAGTTGTCCTGGAACAGAAGATGTATCAAGACCGAAGGAGATGGCGAGTGTTTGTACACCACACTCAGGAATTAGAAAACGATGATGATGATGATGATGATGATGATGAAGATGAAGTCCCTTGCTGCTGCCATAAGCTCATATGATTCTTCGAATTCAGCAAAGTCAGCTAAAGAAGGGTCAGTCGAGGTCAACACCCTAGTTTGAACTTCAGCGTCAGGTGCTAACTGGACAGTCATATTCCAAATTTAGCTAGCCTGCATACGAGTTAGTGCATTTGGGACACTCAAAAATACACTTGTGTGAGAGACTCCACAAAATGGTGACCCATACCACATCGATTGCCCGGGGTGCTTGTGGTACCGATTAAACTGCAAACGTGCTGCCACCACATGGGTTTGATGCCCAAAATATTGTGTAAACCACCAACAAAGTTTGTCAAAAGGTAGTTCTTTGGGCTTAGTGGAGGGCATCAAACTGTGCACAACTTCATATAATTCCACTCAGCTGGAGAATAACAAGATGGCATTATCAACTAGATAGGCAGTACGCCTCACCTGGCAGTGCAGCAAGAATTGATGCAGATAATTTTTCTACCTTCCAGTAGACTCATCATAATCGGCAAACTGCATTGGGGGCAGGGAAGAAACCAGTCCAGCAGGAGCCTGGCCTGTCAACTAGTTGGCATGGGAGTAAAGCAATTCTGCATTCTCGTTTATCGGCACCTGGATCTGCTCTTGCTGCTGCTGATCCTTCTATAGCCACAACTGCTCCTGCCAGCATTGCAGTAACATCGGGTCCATGGTGGCTCAAAATTAATACTATGAAAAGGGAAGAAAAATAAAAGTAGCATCATACACATTAGAGTGTGCTTTGTTGCCACTTCAGTATCTACATAAGTGTGACAGTGGCGCTAAACAACTCAGTGTGCACAAATTGCTGTACGGCTGACGGTGGCTCCACAGTACTTCCCTAGTAAATTTTCTCCTTAATAACATTTGTTGCTGAACATAAAAATCGGTATCAGCTGAACTGTTATTTTCACAGACACAATACAAGACAAAAATGATTTTCATGTAGACTTTGTATCCATGCCTAGGATTCAGAGTGGAGTTAATTACTCTGGTGAAAAGGTCTGCAACAAGTAGTAGTAGCTGTAGCTCCTATCTAACCAAAGCAAGATGTTGGGGATTCCTATTAATCCAATACCTCACCCTTAAAAATTATCTAGATTGTGGACTGGAAGTTTTTCTTAACTCCATGGCAAATATTAGTATACATTCTAAAACTGTGAGATAATAGGTAGTGTATTGCAAACAGGCCTTCATTGTTGTAGATGTAGTTATCTATCTTCTTTTAAATTACCTCTATATTCATGTAAATATTAACCTGAAAGGTGATAAACAGCAGCTATTTATTGTAACTGAAGAATTAGTAGCATTTTTATCTTTCATGGTAGTAATTTTCTTGCTAACTTACTAGGTTACATTTAATTGACATAAGCACAAATATTATTAAGCAGCAAATTATGATAGTTTATATTCTAACGATTTAGAACAAGTCAATTTACTGGAAAATTGAATTATACCTGCCTGCTGATCATTTTTGTATGAGTTCACATAACATAAAAACGGTATTTAGTTGAACAATAGAAGTCATCATGTAATTCTTTTGTATTACATAAGCTATTAATTTATTGGCAATAAATCTTTTAGGGAGTAGTTGAGGAGCAACATTTTCAAATTACTTTCATACGAGTGGGAAACAGAAAGTCTTTGCCTCCTTTTTTTTATGAAAGCCAAAATAAGGTGCATGCAGGTAGTTACAAATATACATACGATTCTATGTACCTCTACTATTTTTCCACATAGTTCCAACTCCAGTTCAGACATTTGTCCCATTGCAGCACTAAATGCCTCTGTGGTAGAATTCATCTGACTGACTGCAGAAACGCCGTCGGACTGCTGTCTTGGCTTGATCATTGCATGCAAATCGCTGTCCTGTGAGGAGCTTCTTGAGGGAACTGAAAAAGTGAAAATCGTTAAGGAACAAGATCCATACTGTATGGTGGGTGGTCCAGGCTCTCCCAGTGAACTGACCAGAGCTTGTTGGCAGTTCTGATTGCCACATGTGGCATTGCACTGTTGTGGAGGCTAACCGTATTGTCTGCATAGAGCATCCTTCAGAACTTCTTCCTGATGGCAGCCTGAAAATGTGACAGTGTGTAACAATAACTGTCAGGATTGATTGTGTGAAATACAGTATGTGCATTTCATTGCCAGTAACAATGTGGTCCAGAAAATTGTCGCCCTCCTTAGCACGCCATTGCAGATGATTTAGTGAAGCAACCATTCACTTGCCTTTCATCATGTCATCCAACTGTTTAGGCACACACCAACAAGAAATCTTCTTGCACCCTAAGGAGCAATGAATAATGTTGTAAACACTTCGTATGAAATGCCAAGCTCATGGGAAGTGTTCTTTAGGGTCACATGCCAATCCACTTTCACCACTGCATCCATGCAGGAAACTTTGTTGTCAGTCAACAACAAACACAGCCTCTCAAAATGATCATTGTCATGCAGGTTTTCTTCACCTTATGCGAACTCTCACTGCCACCACCCCACACTTCTCAAAGCATGAAAATTTTTTGAGGGCTGCATTTTCCTGTGGATTTTGACAGACATTCATCCCTTGCTCCATAGAAAATGAATCACAATTTGCTACTAGTACACTGTGGACATGTGAAGCACACCATCATCTGCAAAACTGACAGCAGTGCCTAGCTGCAGTGATTTTGGCAGATAAGGCCAGTATATTCCAAGAAAGGTCCATCACTGGGAGTGGATATTTTGACTTCACATTTACAGCTGTAATTTAACAAAAAAAAAATGTAAGCACAAAGATTTTCTGATTTTCCCTCATGTGTAGTTTTGTTATCTGCTAGGTATTTTATACAATTAAACAGCTGCTCAAAGACAGCACTCCTTCCTGGGATATGACTAGTTTTAAAGAAGAGCAGTGAGTCATGCATTCAGTTGTGTATAACATGTCTGTTGACATTAGCAAACAAGTGGTTTTTATAGACATTAACTCAGTTGTCAAAGGATAATGTGATATTCCTGTGGCTAAAGCAGTTTTTTTTAGCAATTTACATGTATCCTGTTGCAGGGAAGGTTACTATGAAAGGTGTGTCATGAACAACTACTTTGGTATTGGAATTGATGCCAAAATTTCATTGGATTTCCATCAGAAAAGAGAAGAACATCCAGAGAAATGTCGATCACGAGCTAAGAACTATATGTGGTATGGTGTACTGGGCAGCAAAGAATGGCTACAGGTAACAACAAAAATAATAAAATTAAATTACATAATTTATGTGCAAATTTTCATGCAGTATTTTCTGTCTTTCATGCCAAAGAGCTTATGTTAAGTTTATTTGGTTCTCTTTTATCCACTTCATATATGTCATGTGTTTTATGGAAATGATTTGTTATGAAAGATTTCATTCACATCATTAGCAGAGCTTGTTAGAAGACCTGTTTTTTTTTTTTTTTTTCCTTTTCATTCACAGAAAACGTATAAAAATTTGGAACAGCGTGTACAGCTTGAATGTGATGGCCAAAGAATTCCTTTACCGTCACTACAGGGTATAGTTGTACTCAACATTCCAAGGTATTCCATCATAAATTATATAGCATACTGTTAAGATTTTCATTAAAAAATTGCAAATTAATTAATGATATTTAAACTTTTAATTTTCTACTTTATTATCAAAAACATAATAAACAAAAAATATGTATGTGCAAACATTTTTCTATACACAGAGAGAATTTTATTATAGACTGGCAGAAAGGAAACTCTGGACTGGAAAATGAGGACATGCAGCAATCTGTGAAGGCAAAGAAAGCAAGATAGTTATTTGATAGGATGTATGAAGTAATAACTTACTGATAAAGTACACTTTATAACAAGGCTAGTATTTTTTGAACTACTTCATCATCAACCTGCTCTGAGGCTGTTCTGTCTCTTTATTGTTGTCATTTGTTTACTTTCATGCACAGACGCTAATAAATCAGACAATGATTGTATCTCCCCTGTTTCCATGATTCCCCACTTCTTCAGAAATAATTCAAACCATTGAACTTATTCTGATACTGTTTATAAAGTTATGTGTGTCCCTATAGTATTGCTAAATAAATTTATAAGTTCTGTGGACACAAGACTGCGGGCTGAACAACTATCCTGGATTTTTAGCATATAAGTGCGTCAAAAATCTGGAAAGTATGGTAGAAGAGCTACCAAATGAGTGTAGGCTAAAGGAATTTTGTTATATTTCCAGTGACACATGATCAAACGTTTGGATTCAATTGCAATCAATTAGTCAGTGAGGCTGCTGTTGTGGTTCAGCTGCCTGATTCATCTCCTGTGATACATTAAAAACATATTATTCAGAGAGAGCTATCACATGAGATAATTTTCCATTTGTGGCTACCTAAGGAAGTGAGATTCTCAGATTTGTTGAATTGAAATACAAGAAGGGCTCTTCCATGTTACAGCTTTCTGAATACCAACCATAATCCTTGGTGGTGGGTATGGAGGAAGAGTGTTAGTGGTGTTGTGTCTATAGAAAGCAGAAAAGTGCTGAACGCATATGTGGAAGTTTCAATCTCAAATTCCAGTTTGGCAATTCTAAGCAAATGGTTCACCTACAGGGTGTATATGACCCGGAGATCTGGGAAAAACCCAGGAATTTTTTCATCTGGGAGAAAACTGGGAAAAACCCGGGAATTTTTTAGAAGACCAGGAATTTTTCATTGTTTTAGTTTTTAGTCAAATTTTTGTGGTTTTGACTGGTAAGAACCAATATTTAAGCAAAGGATATTACTCATCCCGCTTCCGCAAAATAATACTGCAGCAACAACAACAAAACATGAATGAGAGGGGGGGAAAAAACGAAAATAAAACTTAAGTCGCAAAGGAAATGCGCCATGTACAACAACAAAACATTGTGCTCATACAAGCGTCTGCCAACAGCAATATGTGTCAAAGGCTTTAGGAACACTATGCAATGCTTCCTAACATAAAATTGCCTCTGATGAGCATGACGTGACAGCTGTTTACATTAGATTCATTTGAGCAGTTGCAGTCGGTCTCTTGTGCATGCGCAGTTAAGTCGCATATGAGTAGTACCTTCTGCTTCTGGTGACGGATGTGTGGCTGGGTACCTTTATCTAATATTGCCTGGTTCGGAAACATTGTAGATTCGGGGCTATGCACAGAGCAGTCTGAGTTGTAGTGGGCAGGTGGGTAGTCTCCACGAGACCTGTGTTTACGTTTAATAGTGATTTTGCTGTTTCCTCTTCATTTATTGCTCTCATGTTAAATGAAAACAAAACAGATTTCTGTGACCTGGAGCTATCAAATGTATTAAAATATGTTCACATAATTACAGAAGGCTAAAATATGTTGTTAGTTTCAGGTTTTATTTCCACCTTTCTGGCAGTCAAGCATTAATCGCCATGCAGAACAATGAAGTTATTTTTGTCGGTTTGCTAAAGAGATTTGGTTTTTATTATTCTTCAGCATTGAGGCAGTCAATTTATTTGAAAGGAAGTGTTTAATTTCACACTGTTGGCTAGTTTCAACTGTTCGCTGCATTTCAAGTGCATGTTTTCCATCTTCTAGCTCGCATGGCATTATGCCATAATAAAGAATCAAACATGAGATAACACAGTCCTGGCACTCAAGAAAATTTACATCCAAATCTGGACATACGAATGTGCATTTTAAGCTGAATTATGCATTTTAGTATGGTTCACGAAATTCCGTTGCTCATGAAGTATCCTCTGATGTCTTGTTTCTTTTGTGACATAGTGCAAGATCTTTTAATGTTTTACACGTACGAACATACGGGCTTCCTGCGTCATCGTAGCTGCGCAAGAGCAGTGGCACCTGTTATCTGGCACTCTCTGGCAACCGCTGAAGCATATCAGTTTCTAACAGGTCACTGGAAAATATTGCAAATGGTGGTTTGCAAAGCTTTAATTTCAAAGTAAATTTCCTTTTACACAAGATGAACTATGTGCAAGAATGTTCGATGAATTTATAAAATCACAGAGGAGATTTTGAGCCCAAAAGATCAGACATTTATGTCGTTATTGAAAATTTTACTGGCACATTTGTGTGATATATCTTATGGCTGACTACATCACGTGTCCTATGCTGTTATCAGCTGGCGAGATCATGTGACATGAGCTATGACTGGCGTACAAAAACGCATCGCAGTCTCAATTTCAATGCTTTGGAAAGTAACATACGGTGTTTGGTGGAATTCGAATTTATACCTTCGTAATGCGAAAATATGCAGCGTACATGTTGCTGCACATCAAAGGTCTTTTCCAAAACGTGCTTTTTCCCCCTAAGTTTTGTTTTCTAAAGTGACGGGAAATTCTACATCAGCGTATAAAACCATAAACATTCAAAGGACTGATAAGTTTTACAGTGCCGGGGAAAAGTATACTGTCACTTAACACGGGAAAAGCGTGTTTTCACCAGGGGGAAAGTGTATTTTCAAGTGGGAAAAATCCAGGAATTTTTTTCCTTGTCCATGTATACACCCTGACCTAGCAAGAACTTGACTTATTTCTTTCTAGGGTTCACTTTTTATAGGCCGCATATTCAAAGAAATAGCACAAAAATTAATATTCCTATCCAACTGTTCTAAATTAGGCCATAGATTCCATTTCTTCCTATCTGAGCAAGAAGCTGTCAGCCAGCTGCTTAACTCTAGTCTCAAGAGTATCAGCTTGCTTATAAAGCCCACAGGAATGGAGACATACAGCATACCATACAAAGTTGATATTTCAGCACACAAATCTAGATTATGTTTGATACATAGTCAGCCAGTGTTTGAAACCTGTTTCTGATTATCATGATGCTCCTAGTGATATGATCTCTCAGGTTTTCTTAGCACAATTGATTAATAGTGTGTTTCCATGTGTTCTGCAAACTATAAATCTGCTAGTGTTCTCAGCAACAACTTAATCAGACTGTTTACACAGTTAAATTTAAGCCCACACTGGTGGAACAGCACACAGCATATATGTGTTCCGAGAATGTCAGCTCCATAGTGCTAAAATCAAAGGTTCATAACATTATGATTATGACAACAGCAGTTTTTAGGCAGACATTGTCCAGGGCAGATTAAAACCCTACTGAAAACTTGATTTGTTGAGGACATATAGGTTGCTCAAAGAAATGTGCCACATATTCCTACAGGTTGGTCAAAACTGGAACAAAAGTTCCTGTAATGCAAAAAAGTGAAATGATTGTGTGGCATGTTTGGCCGTTAGGCCCCATCCTGGGAAGTTTGGTCACCGAGTGCAAGTCTTCTTTCAGGTAATGCCACATTGGGCAACCTGCATGTTCGTGATGATATGTTGATAATGATGACAATGATGATGATGGTGATGATGGTGGTGATGTTGACAACACAACACCCAGGCCACGGGTGGAGAAAATCTCCAACCTGTCCTGGAATCGAGCCTGGGCCCACTACATGGTAGACAAGATGATATGTCCAGAAACCAATAACTGTTGAGATATGGGTCACTCCGTCCTCTCATTCCCATCTGTCTGTTACATAGAAGTAGACTTTATAGACATTGCTGCATGTTGTTAATGCACTTCCTTCAGTAGTCCTTCTTTGCAGTGAGTCATGTATTCTCTCAAATGCACTTGGCTCCATTTGGACTGTGTTACTTGCATTGGTTGTATGCTCCTGTAACATCTGCACATTGTCAATCGATTGAACACACCCCAATGCCTTTAAATGTCGTCATAGCTAGAAATTCAGTGGATTCACCTTTGGTGAATGAGAAAGACATGCTATCAGACCTCCTCAGAGATGATTCTGATAGATCTATAATTTCTTAAGTGCTGCCAGTGTTGTTTCGTATAAGTAAAAAATGAGAGCATTGTTCAAGTTGTGGGTAATCATTTTTTTTTATTACTTTTCCTTCACCTTTAATAACTGCTATTAAAAGCCATGTTCTCCAGACACTCCTCCTTCTGGTTCACCACAGTGGCTTTATATACTCCTTATGGCAGTGCTTCTGGAATACCATAATTTTAATGTGTTTCTGATTCTTTCTCTCTGTAGTTACAGTGGCATCTGTCAGCAGAACTGATGGAACGTGGTGTCTAGTCAGCACATTTTTTTGATCCTGTCTTTTTCATTTTCTTACTGTCTGCAATCATTCCTCTAGTCAACTCCTCATTGTATCTTCTTACATGTTCTTGAAGACAATGGTGGTAAGTTTTGTTTAATCAGCTTATTATATCATGTCCCACTTATTGTTTCCTCATGACTCCCGCCTTCCTTTTAAGATATGCCTTGTTCCATTTGTGGCTTTCTTTTCCTTTGCTTTCTTGATACATGCAACCTTTCTTTGCTGTTTGCCTAAGTGTGTTTCCTAAATAATTACTCCTTTTGTCTATTTAGTTGTAATCTTCATTTTCCGATATGCTGAACTTGTGGCTTGTTACTAAATTTAATGTGGTATACCTTCCTTTTCTCAAATAAATTTCATATTTTACATTCTTGGTTACTCACCAGATGAGCCTATTCCTTTCTAACTTTGTACTTACTTTTACGTATTTTTACATGTTCAGTTATCACAGTTGCTGACAGAGCTGCACAATGTTAAAAATTCTTATATTTTTACTCTGTATCTTACAAATCTGTGATCCCTCATGAATTGAAGGTCAGATTTATTTGCAGTTAATCTGTGCCAACTCCATCCTCCATAGGCTCTCTTATGGACAAATCTGTTTAAGTCAAATCTCGTGTTCATTTCAGCAGTTTCTATTAACATATGACCCCTATCATTTCTGATATCACTCTTACATTAAAATCCCCAATTATTGTCTTGGTTTGCTGCCATGTACCAGTCACTGAAGTTCTTTGTAGAGGTCTTTTGTCTCCTTATTAGAGTGTAATCACATAGATGCACAAACTTGAATGATTTACATGGAATATCTTTCATTTATTTTTAAAATAACTCGAAATCTTGGTAATATGTCTCACACTCTTTTACTATCTGTAATATTGTTTTTAATTTATTGTTGTTGTGACGAAGTCTAATGTGAATATCTTCCCTGCACTGTTTTTCTTTAATAGAATACATGTCCTGATTTTAATTCTATTTACTCTTCATTTTTCCATACTTCTGTCAACCGTACCATATGCCATTTGATGTTAAGTCCCCTTTCTGCATCAACACCCTATCTTTGGATCCAAAAGTTCTACAATTCATTGTTCACAAATAAAAAGTTAAAGTCGCTGATTTCTGAGGTGACTGTAAATGTGTAATCTGCCAAATGTTGTGTATCAAAATGTGGACACAAAGTAGCTAAAACCATTACCTGAGTTTCCCAGTCCACTACTCCCAGTGTTGCTTCAACCAGGCCAGGTGTCCAGTGCCACAGGAAAACACACATAGCAGTAAGATCTCCAAAAACACTGCCAATTGTATATTAGCTTGCAAGAGTCCTAAGGCTTGACCATGCTAAACTTTGGCTGAGTACTCTCAGCCCAGGCCAGACTGCTTCAAAGTCTCAAAGCATAGGAACACTCTACTCTGTGCAGTCAGTACTTTCCTCAGTTCTGCCTTCTTCTCACAGTCCACTCCTCCATGTCATTATGTGCCACGTGCAATTCCTCCTGCCTGTGCCAGAATGAGATTACTGGTGACACATTCCTATTCCACCCACGTGTTACCTCTCTCTCTCTCCCAGTTGTCAGCCACCCTTCTCTCCAACCATCGCTTCCCCTCCCCCTCCCTCCCTTCTAGGTCCTCTTGCTCTCTTCATCTGATACATCTCCCCCACCATAATCGAGCTGCAATTTTGTAACAATGTAGTCAGTTCAGCTAATGCAGCCATGCAGCTGTATACATATGTAAGTGTATTCAAATAACAGAAAATCTAAGGTGGAATAATGGCAATGTCATTTGCATATGTATAGCAGTTTTTTTGTTGTGTCTCTCTGCAAATCAACATCTCTTCTATATAGTGAGTAAGCAATCTGTCCTTTTCATAATATGTATGTGTACTCTGTAGCTAGCTCAGAAGAAGGACATCATTGGAAAGGTTAATAAAATTTTCAGTCTCCTTTATGTGGCTCTTGGCCATTTGACTCCTTAACTGTGCAGTGAGCTGTTACTTTTACTCCTTCCAGTACTTACAGATCAGAGTATGGTACTTATAGGTATATTATATACAGTTGTGTATTACACAGTCCTGGTAGTTTTCTTTTATTCTTTACATTTACACAAAGAGAAATGTTTGAGGAACAGAGATCTGTCACATATTTTTGAACCAATTGTTCACACAGGATCTAAAGTAATTAGCATCTAATGAGTATGCTTGCAGTTTCAGAAACATGTTGTAAATTAATGTTGCAATTGTCAGTGTAGCATTATATTATTTTCTTTTTAATAAAATTTGAACATAATGCTTTCATTTTAGTACATACATGTATATTTAGTTCTATACATAAGGTACAATATAGTATATGTTTTACTTTACACCAGTTAAAGTATATGATACTATATTAATTTTTAGACACTGTAGTTTGTATGAAGTGGCCGCAAAATTTGGAAAGTTCACTGCATTTTGATATGCTGTTTATAAAAAATGTAGTGACTTTACAAAAAGAACCCTGTCTTATAGGTTGTAATAATATATTTGTTATAGTAGTATAATTTGTTGCATTGTATAAACCTAACTGCTGTGTAATTAGTGATGATACTTCATATTGTCAGAATTTGAAATTAGTTCTTGCTCAGTATATCTTCAATAATGTTGTTACAACTTTCTGGTAGTTAAACAAAATATTAATATTCTGTTTTCAGTTTCATGGGTGGGACCAATTTTTGGGGTGGGACCAAGGAGGATGACATCTTCCTGGCACCAAGTTTTGATGATCGTATTCTGGAAGTTGTAGCTGTATTTGGTTCAGTTCAGATGGCAGCCTCACGTCTCATCAATTTGCAGCACCATCGTATCGCCCAATGTCATTCAGTCCAGATTAACATATTAGGTCAGCTATTTATTAAGAATTTCTTTGTTTGTGGAATATGATGCAGCTTAGTTTGTTTTAACTTTAAATAAACCCTGCCAAAAATTAGTTACACTCTTGGCCACATGTAACATCCTTTATAAAACATATGACTGTATAAGCTGTGTTGATGAAGCATTATAAAAGTATAATAAAGCTTTACAAAGATTGTCGTATTTTGTTCCATTGCACATTTTATCTATTATTTAAGTTGTCCAAACAGTCTTTATAATCCATATGTCATCTTCTAATTAAATAAGTTCTTTATTATTCTTAGGTGATGAAGGTGTACCTGTACAAGTGGATGGAGAAGCCTGGATTCAACCTCCTGGGATGATAAGGATCATACATAAAAACCGAATGCAAATGCTGTACCGGAACAGGGTAATGTTATTCTTATGTTATGAGTAAATATATTGATTTAAACATTCATCTGCTCCATGCACAGGGAGTGACTAATGAAGAAAGAATATTGTCGAAGGAAGAGGGGCAAACCGTGTGAGACAAGGTCGGGAGATGGGAATGGTGATTGCACAGTAATTAAGTAAATGAAATTTATGAAGTATCAAACAATAGAAAATCCAGGATGGAACTTAACAATATTATGAAAAGGATAGTTGCTACTTGCCAGATAGTGGAGAAGCTGAGTCACACACACACACACACACACACACACACACATGGCTACAGCCTCTGGCAGATAGAACCAGAGACTGTGATCTTGTGTGTGTGATTGTGTGGGTATGTTGCCTATTTTTGACAAAGGCCTTGTTGACTGAAAGCTACCTTTCTAACATTCTTTTTGTTGTGCCTTTCTGCATCTAACATCTCCATTATATGGTGAACAGCAACTTACCTTTTCATAAATTTATTACATATAGTATACAATAGTATACAGCTGCAAAATATTAACATGAATTCTTTACAGACAAATGGAAAAACTGGTAGTAGCCGACCTTGGGGAAGATCACTTTGGATTCCATAGAAATATTGGAACACGTGAGGCAATACTGACCCTACAATTTATCTTAGAAGAAAGATTAAGGAAAAGCAAACCTATGTTTCTAGCATTTGTAGACTTAAAGAAAGCTTGACGATGTTGACTGGAATATTCTCTTTGAAATTCTGAAGGTGGCAGGGGTCAAATACGGGAAATGAAAGGCTATTTACAGTTTGCACAGAAATCAGATGGCAGTTATAAGAGTCGAGGGGTATGAAAGGGAAGCAGTGGTTGGGAAGGGAGTGAGACAGGGTTGTAGACCATCCCCGATGTTATTCAATCTGTACATTGAACAAGCAGTAAAGGAAACAAAAGAAAAATTTGGAGTAGGAATTAAATTCCATGGAGAAGCAAAGAAACTGGAAGAGCAGCTGAATGGAATGGACAGTATCTTGAAAGGAGGATATAATATAAACATAACAAAAGCAAAACGAGGATAATTGAATGTAGTCAAATTAAATCAGGTGATGCTGAGGGAATTAGATTAGGAAATGAGACGCTTAAAGTAGTAGATCAGTTTTGCTATTTGCGGAGCAAAATAAATGATGATGGCCAAAGTAGAGAGGATATAAAATGTAGCCTGACAGTGGCAAGAAAAGATTCCAGAAGAAAAGAAATTTGTTAACATCGAGTGTAGATTTAAGTGTCAGGAAGTCTTTTCTGGAAGTATTTGTATGGAATGTAGCCGTGTATGGAAGTGAAACATGGACAACAAATAGTTTAGACAAGAAGAGAATAGAAGCTTTTGAAATATGGTGCTACAGAAGAATACTGAAGATTAGATGGGCAGATCACATAACTAATGAGGAGGTACTGAATAGAAATGGGAAGAAGAGGAATTTGTGGCACAACATGACTAGAAAAATGGATAGGTTGGTAGGACATGTTCTGAGGCATCAAGGGATCACCAATTTAGTATTGGAGGGCAGCGTGGAGGGTAAGAATCATAGAGGGAGACCAAGAGATGCATATACTAAGCAGTTTCATAAGGATGTGGGTTGCAGTAGGTACTTCAAGATGAAGAGTCTTGCATGGGGTAGGGCGGCATGGAGAGCTGCGTTAGGCCAGTCTCTGGACTGAAAACCACAACAACAACAGTATACAATGGAAGCGATTTGTTTAAGAGAAAATATTGTTGGTGGAGTAAATGATGTTCATTAGTACTTACAACAAATGAGTATATTATTCAGTAATTTCCAGTTACGTAGACTTACTTCCTTTGTTCATTACCATTGAAAATAGTCTAGGCATCTGTTGCGAAGATATTGCAGACTGCAGAGTTCACATCAAATACACACTGCTGGCCATATAACAGTTCTTTTAATTGTGTATATACATTTTGGAAGGAAGAATACCTGATCAAATTTGTTGTGGGTGATGTGCAGGGTTTAAAACTTAGTACACAGAACTGCTGCCTTTGACAGCTACAAAGCTTCAAACGTGGCTGGTTATAAAGTTGATCTGAGCTTGGATAACAGATGTGGGCATGTCATTTCATGCTACTTCAGCTCTGTGCCAGAGTTCACCAATGATAATGACTGTATAATGATGGAGTGCCAGTATCTTGACAACCTATGACCAGATTTTTTAAATGAGTGAGAGATGTGTAAAATGAGCTGGCCAGGGCGACAGCCAAACACCAGGGCAGGAGCTATACACCATCTGTATCGAGGCAGGTCACGGCAGTACAGCCAATGTGCACTATTATGTTATGTTGTTGAAAGATAATGTCATAGAGAACTCAAAGATAAAACACAGCCACTCGCTGCTGTCCAGATTACTGGCTATGCAAACACAGTTGATGTTATTGCCCAATGATACATGATACCATCATGCCATGTGCTGGGCCAGTATGTCAATGATGAATACAATCTGGAAGGCTATTTCTTCTTGGAGCTTCTACAAATGTACATCCATCATGAAGCTGTACATGGAACCAGGATTCATATGAATAGGTGATGTGATGCGACTCGTGTGTCCAGTGTTGTTGAGTGCCTGCCTCTGCTGCTACACCAGTGAAAACTGTAACAATGGTTGCTGGGCTGACAGTTGATGGTGTGCCAGACACTGTCATATTGTCTGATTGGTTACTTGTCTTGCTGCAAACTAGACCATTTCCTCACTCAGCGTACTTAACATGTCTGTTTCATCTGACACAGCCAAACAGTATGTCTGTCCTCTCAGGTGCTAGTCATGTTGGGTCACTGATGTACCACATGGAAATAAACATAGCCCTCCTGAACCCATTGATTCTATGTTTGCACACTTCATGTCAATTTGACATATGTTGCATGCCATCTTCATGGTGTTGTACTTTTAACAGCCAGCAATGTAACAGACATTGCAGTAACATTTTCTTGAGTTTCTTTCTGTGTTGGTTAACAGTGTGTATGCCTTCCAAAACATAACAGATGTGCTGTGAATTGACACAGCGAAAAACCCAAGTATATTCTATCACGTTTTCATGTTACAAAAACCTACATTTCCGTATCATAGCAGTTGCCATATGTACAGAACATTCCACACTCCTCTGTCCTTATGGCATCAGTGTACCAGTAAAACTGTATTGAATCTATGATGAGCACACAGACAGTGTAAAGGCAGATACACAATAAGGAACATCCACAGTGAACCACAACTTCCCACAGCAAACAATTCATAGGCAAGTATAATGTCAGATTCAAAGTAACGTATTGTATAATGGCCAAAATGGCAAGGTGTTATTAGCATTCATTAAATCCATCAATGTATCTGTGTAAACAGCACAGCATTTGTGATAGCAATTCACATGGGCCCAGGAAGCTCTCAGTTAAATGACTGATCACTGTGAAGACTGGCTTATCAGTAATGATGCATTTTCCTTAACTGTAAAATTTATGTATTGTGTAGACAATGTTTTGTGTAGAGATAGATTTTTTAACAGTGAATACTACAGGTTTCTTATGGTGGTCTGCACGTATTGTGTGTTTTCTTGTGCTCTGGAGTAAACCCACTGTTTTCTTACACAAATCAGATGATGGTTGCTTGGAGAGAATTTACTCTCCTTCATCCAGTTTATGTTTCCAAAGAGTGTTGTATATTCCAAGGAAAGTTGTAATTCAGCCTTGTGAGTATCTAAAACCTTTGCAAACAGTAACTTGGTGACAACATTTGGGTTATATGAACCTCATGGAGTATCCATGGTCTGTGTATGAGAGAAGTGTTCATCTTCAACTACTGAACTAATTGGTTGAGTAGTTCACCAAATTAAATACCTTGACAAACATCTTTCCTAATTCCCAAACTTCATAGAAGTTCTCCTGCATACCTTTAGGGACTATCACTCCTTGAAGTAAGGATACTATGGAGAAATCAAGTTCTAGAACAAAACTATACAAAATTGTGGGGAACTGACTGGTGTTTCCTCAATTGTCCATTTACTGTGGCACAATTTGCTAGGCCTGAACTGTACTGTTGTTGTATAAGAAAAACTGCTTCAAGTGGACAGCTCTACTTCATAGCTCTTCAGATACCTAAGAATGAAAAGAAAGGTTCCACTCACAATTATCACCAAAGAAAGTAATGAAACATTTAATCTTAATGCCAAACAATCCTGGAACAGATAAGGAACACATCTCATCGACTGTAAAGAGATTATCATCAAATGCCAATACCAAATTGCAGATGTTTTTAATGACTACTTCTGTTGTAAGGTACTTGGGCTAACAGCAGTGAGATAAAATACATAGTCAGATCAATAAAATATTTAAAATCAGCAGCTATGATAGGCTGTCTCTAAGCATATTAAAAATATGCGTAGACAACATGTCTGATATGATGGCAACAGCAATAAATTATGTAATTGTGTCAGGTAGTTTCTCACTCTAAAAGTAGCACAAGGAACACCAATTTACAAGAAAGGCAATAAATCTAAACTGAAAACTAATGAACAATCTCAATCTCAGCTGAATTTTCTGAGTTAGTTTAGAAAGTTATTTACACTATATTAATGACATCCTTAAGTTAACACAATCTAGTATTTGAAAATCAAAATGGCTTTATGAAAATCAAGTCAACTTGAGTAATTGCAGCACAGTTAATAGACAAAACCATAACTACCATAGAGAACAGTTCCTTGACCTTGAAAAATTATTTGGTTGTGCTAACATCAGTATATTAACTTGACAATAACTGATGGGACATGTGTACTAGAGGAACAGGCTGTGAGTTGCTAAATCCATATATAGCAACAAGAAACAATTTATATTGCTTAAAACAAACAGTGGGTCATTCAAATCCAAAATTACTTAAATCCAATGTGGAGTGTCTCAAGGTTATGTGTTGAGACTCTTCTTTTCTTGATTTATGTTAATGATATGAATTACAGTTCCTCTAATTGTAAAAAAATGTTGTATGCAGATGATGTATTAATTGTGTGCAAACACAAAGGCTGTGGCAGTCTATAGGTGCTGTGGAACAGTGTTACCAACAAATTAGTGAAGATTTCAATAAAAGCCATAAGTGCTTCAAAGACTGCAACAACAGAATTTAACACCAGGAAACAAATATACGAGGGTTATTCCAAAAGTAAGGTCCGATCGGTCGCGAAATGGAAACGACTATGAAAATCCGATAAAGCTTTGCACAGATGTGTTGGGTAGTGTCTCTAGTATAACCCCAGTTAGCATCACGTCGCTCTTCTCATTTCTGAGCTCGCAGTGAGTGCGTAAAGATGTCTAGAAAATAGTGTCTGCCGCCAAGTACGAGGGCCTGGTGAGAAATTTCGCCTGAAGCTATGCAGCCAACATTACATAACTGTCGTGCTGTTTCGTCTTCACGACAATTCTCAGCCGCATTCTGCAGGGGCAATGAAGATGCTCCTGCATCGTTTTCAAATGGAAATGTTAGATTACCCACAATACAGTCCGCAATTGTCTCCCCCTGAGTTTCATCTCTGGTCACATGAACCGCTGTCTTTGAAGACAACATTTTGACACAGACAACGAGGTGTAGGCCAGCGTGGAGAATTGGCGGAAAGCACTGGCAGCTGCCTTCTATGATGAGGCTATTGAAAAGTTGGTACAACGCTATGACAAAAGTCTAAGTCAGAATGGCGACTACGTAGAGAAGTAGCTGAAAGGTGTAGCTAATTGTTACAAGTAAAACATTTCTGATGTTCACTGTGGTTTCAATTTGGCTATCAATCGGACCTTACTTTTGGAATAACCCTCGTATTTTGGTACTAAATTATGCACCAGAAACAAAGTTTAGAAAAAGGAAAAATGGCCAAAATTCTTGGGAATAACAATCCAGGACAAGCTCAAGTGGGATATGCCTATAGCTTTCCCTAGCCTGTAAGCTAGCTAAGAAGATATTTTCCATAAACATGGTTAGCAAATATTGTAAAGATATGTATGTGCTAAAAACTGCACATCATTCATTAGCCTCATCAAATTTGAATTATACAGTAGAAGTATAGGGTTCAACAACAGAACTCACACTAAACACATTACTGACATTGTGAGAAATAGCTGTCAGAATAATTTGTAGTGCCAGAACCAGAGGATGATGTTGCAGCCTGTTTCCAAAATCAGATGTGATTATAATTCCAAAATCAGATGTGATGGAAATGGAAATGTCGTGTGGCTAGGGCCTCCCGTCGGGTAGACCGTTCGCCTGGTGCAGGTCTTTCGATTTGACGCCACTTCGGCGACCTGCGCGTCGATGGGGATGAAATGATGATGATTAGGACAACACAACACCCAGTCCCTGAGCGGAGAAAATTTCCGACCCAGCCGGGAATCGAACCCGGGCCCTTACGATTAACAGTCTGTCACGCTGACCACTCAGCTACGGGGGCGGACATCAGATGTGATTATAAGTATATACAAATTAAAAGTAATATTTTGTGCAAAAACAGTGAATACAAACTTAAACTGTGACCTTCATAGAATAATACTAAACATAAAAATCAAACATCAAGGAAATAAGCAACAGAATAGCATTATACAAAAAAATAAAATAAAATAAAAAAATAAATAAATAAAATCACTACAAGTTAGCCAGCGCCCTTCCTAAAATATCACATCCATTCCTTTCACCAAAATAAAAAACCAACTTCAAATAAATTTAACAGAGCATCCAATTTATTGTCTACATGGGTTCTTCATTTTCATGAAAAATAAATAGAAAAGTTCTGCTTTGTTAGTATTTCAGGCTCATATTATTTGATAATTCACAAGCAATCTAATTATAATAAAAAAATTATAACATTGTTTCTCATGCACACTCTAAGACAAAACAAAATGATGCACCACAAAAGAATTATCTGAATGGGATGGAAATCTGTAGACAGACAAATGATTACAGTTTCAGAAAAATTGGATGATTTAGTCAAGAGAAAGAACTTCACAATTTGAGCAAGTCAATAATGTGTTGGTCCATCTCTGGCCATTATGCAAGCAGTTGTTTGGCTTTACATTTTTGGTAGAGTTGTTGGGTGCCCTCCTGAGGGGTATCATGCCAAATTTTGTCCAGTTGGTGTTTTAGATCATCAAAATTTCAAGCTGCTTTGAGAGCTATACCTAAAATGCTCCAAATATTCCCTGTTGGATGAGATCTGGTGACCATGGTGACCAAGGTAGAGCTTGGCAAACACGAAAACAAGCATTAGAGACTCTCGTCATGTGTGGGCAGGCATTATGTTTCTGGAATGTAAGCCCAGGATGGCTTTTCATGAAGGGCAACAAAATGGAGTGTAGAATATCATTATGTACTGCTGTGCTATACGTGTGCCATGGATGATAGCCAAAGGGACATGGCATTCCAGATCAACACTCCTATTTGTTGGGCCGCATGGTGGGTGACAGGTTGGTATTCCACCACTGTCTGGGGCATTTCCAGATGCATGGTGGGTGGCAGTCAGGTTGGTATTCCACAACTGTCTGGGGCATTTCCAGAC